>NC_092499.1:88500000-88745000 GCF_047511675.1 Marmota flaviventris | reverse complement strand
AAACAGGTTTTCTGAGTGTGAGGGCAATCTGACTTTGACCTCTATCACTGCTCTGATCTTCAGAGTTGATTTAATCTTTCTGGTGGCTAGGAGGGTATCCCCTTCCTCTCTCATTCCATGAGTGCTCAGGAGAGGAGGACTGTCTTCCCCCATGAAGGAGGACCATTCTTTAGTCAAGGGCATATGAGTAGTTGTGCTCCCCTGCTGGAACCTCTAAACAAGCCTTCAAGGTCCATTTTCAGGAGAACATATGGTAGTCATACCTCCAAGACTCCAGACACATCCAAATGTGGTGCTGCATGTGTCTGTCTGCCTTTCTTAAAAAAAAAAAAAGGTGAGAAAACAAATTTCCTCATTCACAAGTGTGGATGTGTTTATAAAATGTTCATTTTATTGTCTGTATGATTCCTATGATGGTATATCAGGCACCCTATCCCACAGCTGGAATATTTTGACCTCAAATTATTATTATAACAAATAAACTTAAAGTATGATTTAGAAAAAAAGCAATAAAAAAGCATGCCTGACTTAATAAGGAAGGAAAGATATGGATGGGAATGTGGAATATGAGGATAATGATGGAAATTAATTTAAGGTAGGTTTCAAAAGATAAGAGACCTGAGGCCCACAGCCTGCCCTTTGCAATGAATTTTCCTGCTTGTTCTGTTATTTGAGATTTTATATTCAACATATCCTACCATGTGTTGGGTAGGTTAGGTTGAAAGTTAACATATTAATAGTTATTAACAAATATTAACAGTTACGAGAGAAAAAATCCTAAGTGTTTTGACTTTAACAAGAAAATAGCTTACTTGAACAGTGGACTGGAGACACCCCCAATTGTGGAAGCTGAAGAACCCGGCACGCATGCTCCCTCCACGGACAATTTCTTCAAGTTGTCTATTTTATTAATAAGTAGCTACCAGACTTTAAGTCTTGTCTGTAAAACTGAAGTGAGAAAAGATGCTTCAGTCAGACTCTAATCTGTGCTTTTGTGGAGGAATGACAGGCAAAAAATAAAATCCTTAATCAATCGAGTTTCAAATAAATCATTTGTTGTCTGGTGGTACTAGTAAAAACAAATGAATAAATGTGTGTGTGTGTGTGTGTGTGTGTGTGTGTGTGTGTATACAAACGGCTGAGTTCATCTCACAAGTCACCATACTAATATAGAGTTCAGTAGAGATTTTCCTAGAGGCAACTGGCCTACATACCTACATTCAGTGGCTGGTTTTCCTACTTTGCTTTCCTACTTTCCTACTTTGCTTGTGGGATAATGGGAAGCTGTAGGATATTGCGTTTGAAGAGAAACTGTTGACAGTAAGGTCTGTCTACATCTGAGGCAATGAGGCAGCTCCTTGCCGTGACCTTGTCTGTAGGCCTGAACTCTGCTGTCGCTGCCCGGAACCATCACTCTCCTTCAAAGCACGCTGTGGCTGTCAGCTCAGTTCATTAGAAGCCATTCTGTGAACTTGGGCACAGGAGGTAGCGGTATCCTTCGGGCGTGACTGATTGACCTGATGGTCCTGCTCTCTCCCCAGGCAAAAGTAGAGTAGGCTGCACTACATATCTGAAGACTGGGGCCCTTGGAGATTCAGGGTGAGCTGTACGGCGTCCAGAAGTGGCATTTGTGAAACTTTTGCTCTGGGTCATTATGCTGGGACACTTTCACAACTTGGGTGTCCATTCCCATACCTATTCTGATACTGGTTTAGTCATTCTGATATAGAGGGACATGTGGAGACTACCTACTGATGGACACACAAATTACAAAAGGGGTTGTCCTCCTGCAGGGACTTTTGGTTACTGTTTGTCCACTTATTTTTACAAATTCATTTATTCAACAAATATTTATCAGATGCCTGCTCTGTGCCAGATACTGAGCCAGGTGTGGACTTATAACAGTGAACAAGATTGACATGGTTTTTGTTCTCATGAAATGGAGAGAAAACAAATAACCAATAATTATAAGAACTGCAAAGGATAAAATAGGGTACCATATTAGAAGATAATGAAAGGAGGAGCAGTATTTAAAATAAAAATAAAAAGAGGGTGAGAGAAAGCCTTTTGTAGGTGGCAGCATTTAAATTACTACCTGGATTAAAAGGATCCAGACATATGAGGTTCACGCTAGGCAGTATAAAAAACTTGGGTAAAGACACTGAGATAGGAAAAGGCTTGATGTGTTTTGAGAGCAGAAAAAGGACAGAAGAGCTGGTGCCCAGCAAGCCAGAAGATGGTGTGAGATGAGGGAGGCAGACACCAGATCATGTAGGCCCTTGAGGACCATGGAAAGATGTAATAGACTGAAGGGGATTATGGGATCGGAAACTTAGTTGGAAATAGCCGTCTAGAGTTGGGAGAGGCCTTCTTAGGGACATGAATTTGGAAGTCATCAGCATTTTAATGGAAAAACCACAGGAATAGAGTGTAACCTAGGAAGGGGCTGTAGAAAGAATAGAGGATGGACTGAGAAAAGAAGACCTGGATAGGTTAGGGGCTGGCAGAGGTGAGAAGGTAGGAGGAAAGCAAGGAGATAGTAGTTCTCTGGAAACCATAGAGGAGAATGCTCAAAGAGAGAGGGCTGACTGTGTCACTACAGCTGAAAAGTCTGGAGTATCACTATTTAGTATGGTAGTCACTAGCTGCATGTGGCCATTCAGCACATGTAACTAGTTCAAATTGAGATGTGTTGTTGGTGTAAAATAAAATGTACACAGGGTTTTGAAAATGGTACAAAAACAAGAATGGAAAATAGTTCATTAGTATTTTAAAATAATGATTACATGTGGAATGATAATATTTGGGATTTATTGGGTTAAATTAAATTTATTATTAAAATTTCACTTGCTTCTTTTTACTTATAAAAAGGTATCTATGATGGGCTGGAGTTGTGGCTCAGTGGTAGAGTACTCGCCTAGCACACGAGAGGTGCTGGGTTTGAACCTCAGCACCACATAAAAGTGAAATGGAGGGCTGGGGCTGTGGCTCAGTGGTAGCACACTTGCCTGGCATGTGTGAGGCACTGGGTTCGATTCTCAGCACCATGTATAAATAAATAAAGGTCTAACAACATCTGAAAAAAAATTTTAAAAATTGAAAAAAAGCGAAATGGAGATATTGTGTCCCCCTACAACTATAAAACAAACAAACAAAAAGGTATCTATGAGAAAAATTTAAATTACATGTGTGACCTACAGTGTACTTGTATTGCAGTTGGCAACTTGGAAGTCATTAGCAAACTTGATAACAGTAGACTACCTGAGATTAAGTAATACCCAGCTAATTGTTTATATGCCAGTGATACTAACTCATCATCATCATAATTCCATTTTGCCTAAAATTAAATAACAAAACTTACCACCAAAATGTCACCTACACTTTATGATGTGTGTGCAATCTAATTTTACATAAATTGACAATATGTGAGTGTTTAAATGAAATCCTTTGAAGTCAAATCTGAAAGGTGTTTTAAAAATTCTTTTTAACCTAAATTTTCTTTCTTTCCTTTTCTTGATTTTTAATTTTTAATTTTTATTTAAATTCTTAATTTGTTTTTTTATTTTTATTTTTGCATATCTGGCCAGGAAACTTCATGGTGTTATGGTCAACTTGCCGCACAACAGTGTTCAAATCTGTCACCAACAGGTTCATTAAAAACCTGGCCTGCTCGGGGATCTGTGCCAGCCTGGTCTGCGTGCCCTTTGACATCGTCCTCAGCACCAGTCCTCACTGTTGCTGGTGGATCTACACCATGCTCTTCTGCAAGGTCGTCAAGTTTTTGCACAAAGTGTTCTGCTCTGTGACTATCCTCAGCTTCCCTGCCATTGCTTTGGACAGGTAAGTTCAGGTTGCTAGGGGCTCAGCTTTTATTTAAAAAGTATATTGAAAACTGAGCATCATGAACCAAATGATGAATAGTCAATGTTCCATATGCTGCTTTTTAGTCTGCTTTTGGTAAAAAAAAAAAAAAAGGGGGGGGGGTGGAATGAATGTCTAAAACACAGCCTCACAAAGGATGGATTGATTTGCAGCAGCCGTGGAAAATAAGATCCTTACAAAAAGACATGGCATGGGGTTATATGGTGAGGATGCTAGAGCAGAGCTACTGGATCATGGTGTCACATCATCTTGGTTGGAATTGGTATTGCATTGCAATTAAAAGTAGATTGCTCATCTGATTGGTAACATTGCAATTATGGATCTTTGATGCAGGATGAAAACATTTCTGGAAGAACAAGAGAATGATTCAGTAGTTACTTAACAAATGGCCTATTTGGACCTCATCAGATAACACTAGAATTCCTCTGGACAATTTAGATCCAAGGCTTCATATTGTCATGGTGGTGGTTTTTCCATGTGATCATTTTTAAAAGGATATTCATTTGGAAATGAATCTTATTCTTAGTTATTGCCTTTTATAATTTGGAAGCCAGAGTCCTTGGCTCAAGTTCACACTCTAGTGGCTGCTCTAATGCATTTGGTGTTGAACTGCTTGTGTCTGTGAGAGATGTTTTTTTCCACTGCTCCTTGTACTGTCTGGTCTGGTGAAATCTTTTTCCTTTTGAGATGAGGTCTTGCTGTGTTGCCCAGTCTGGCATCTATTTCCTAGGTTCAAGCAGTCCTCCTGTTTCAGTCTTCCCAGTAGTTAGGCTGGTAGGTGTGTGACACTGACCTGGTGGAATATTAAGTTTTCAGCTTTGTATCACAAGTCTTCTTTCCTGGAAGTTTTTGTTTTAAAGTGGTTTTGGGATATAATTTACATATTAGAAAATGTAGCCATTTTAAAGGTACAAGTAAATGAATTTTAGTGTATTTATAGAGTTGTGTAGTCAGCACCCTCCCAATGGGCACTTTGTGGTCATCAAATTTTTGCACAAAGTATTCTGCTCTGTGACTCTCTTTTGTGCCCATTGAAGTCACTTCCCATTCCCACCCCAGACCTAGGCAACCACAATCTACTTTCTGTCTGTCTCTCTATATTTGCCTTTGTTTGAATATTTCATTTAAGTGGAATCATATAGTATGTGTTATTTCACATCTAGTTTCTTTCACTTGGCATGTTTTCAAGGTTTTACCAATATTATAGCATGAATATTCATTTTTATGGCTAAATAACATTTCATTGTAAGGTAAACCACATTTTGTTTTTCTATTTCTCAGTTGATGGACATTGGTTTGTTTCCACTTTTTGGCTGTTGTGAATAATGCTGATATGAATCCTGAAAATTTTTAATCATAGTTTTCAACAAGAGTGGGGACATCTTATACTGAATAGTTTTTTACTATACCTGGAAACAGTGCAGTAATTTCTGAGCCTTATTCTGGGCCCTGATCTTAGATATAGAAATATAAAAACAAAAAGAAATCCTTATTATCTTTACATCAGAAGAACTTTGCATTTTTACCTCCATTAACACAAAAAGATAAACAAGTTCTTTTAGTAGAAAAATAAGCTGGGTAAATTCCTGTTTTATTACACAGAAGTCATTTTCAGGAACCAGCATGGTGTGCATGAGGGAGAAGGGAAGACATCCTTTCATTTCTTTTGCAGCTATTGGTTTCATGGCACCAAGTTAGCAAATTAATTGAAAGGCCACCCACACTTCCTGCATCATCTTCTAGAGATGTATTTATAAGAGGACTATGTGCTTGTGTTGTAATACATAATGGAATAAGCAATTGATGGGGGCCTGGGTTTGTTCATATGAGTGAGGAAATGTAAGCAGAGCTAGTAGACTTCTGGGCATGCATTCATGTGTGGGGTTGGAGTCATCACATGTTTATAGACTTGTGATTGGAAATATTGATCTGTATTAAGGAAAAAATTTTTGAGAGTATGCCTCATTTATGCATGTCTTTCTCTTTCTTTCCTTACCAGAAAGAAATCTAGAACACATTTCACCATGTTCCATCCTTTCCTGATCATCCATGGTCACTGTTGTGCTCTCATCACATCTCAGTCTGGAATGTTCCTCCCTGCTGTCCCCCTGCCAGACTCCATCACAATGCTGCTTTCTCTTTGATATTTTCCCAGGTAGCTCTAGGTGTCCCTGTCCTGTACCTGCCTCCAGTAAAGCCATCACTTCCTTGTTTATAATTTTTCATGTACATGTCTTTCTTACCATGGAATTTAGAGACATTCTGTGCATCTTCCATGTTTGTAACCCAGGAATTGCCACAGGACAGGTACAGAGATGGTACTTGTCATGCATGCTTATCTGGCCCCATGAGTGAGTGAACGTCACTGTGTTGGGAGGTCAACTCCAATATTAGCTGACAGAAGAGACATGGGCTGAGTTTAGATGAAGACACTCACCATATCTCTGATGGAAGGTGGCAGCACCTTTATAATATGTGTGGCTCTAGAATGAATTACTCAGTTTTCCCAAATCACTGGTGATAATAAAACAAAGTGCATTTGTTTGAGAGGTTATAGAATCATCAAGCTAAAGCTTAGAAGGAAAAAAGTCTCATCTGGTTTTAGCAAAAAGTTAATTGTGCCAGCATTTTAATACTATCATTTTCTCATAGAGTTATCATGAGAACAATGGCAATTGAGGAGGCATAATTTTTGTTAGCTGGGACTTGTTGGAATCCAGACTTCACCCAAGTTCTTCTGCCCTGAACTGCTTTGAATGCTAATGATATCCACTGCATGGTCGGCTTTGAATATGTGTGTAGACAAATTTCTTCTTGCTAGTGGCTTCAAAAATTTCCCTGAAGAGTCTCTCATCCATGTAAAAATGTAATAAGTTACCTTTTACCCTTAAAGTGGAAAATAGATGTATTTACAGCTCATTTATTTATTTTGGTGTACTAATGCTATGATACTTCTTAGTGTATGATAGAGTTCTCAAAACTTAAGGTCTAGCTTTCTGGATTCCTCTAGTGGTTCCCTGGCTTAAGCCAAAGAGAAGAACCTGACCCTTTCCCCCGTCTTGCCTACTTTTGGTAATTTATTTTTCCTTAATTGGCAGAGTATCTTCTGTGAAATTAATTTTGATTGTGTATTGTGCAGGTACTACTCTGTCCTCTATCCACTGGAGAGAAAAATATCTGATGCCAAGTCCCGGGAACTGGTGATGTACATCTGGGCCCATGCAATTGTGGCCAGTGTCCCTGTGTTTGCAGTGACCAATGTGGCTGATATCTATGCCATGTCCACATGCACAGAAGTCTGGAGCAACTCCTTGGGCCACATCGTGTATGTTCTAATCTATAACATCACTACGGTCATTGTGCCTGTGGCTGTGGTGTTTCTCTTCCTGATCCTGATCCGACGGGCCCTGAGTGCCAGCCAAAAGAAGAAGGTCATCATAGCAGCGCTTCGGACCCCGCAGAACACTGTCTCCATCCCCTATGCCTCCCAGCGGGAGGCTGAGCTACATGCCACCCTGCTCTCCATGGTGATGGTCTTCATCCTGTGCAGTGTGCCCTACGCCACCCTGGTTGTTTACCAGACTGTGCTCAACATCCCTGACACTTCTGTCTTCTTGCTGCTCACTGCCATTTGGTTGCCCAAGGTCTCTCTGCTGGCAAACCCTGTGCTTTTCCTAACTGTGAACAAATCAGTCCGCAAGTGCTTGATAGGGACCCTGGTGCAGCTGCACCACAAGTACAGCCGCCGGAATGTGGTAAGTACTGGGAGTGGGGTGACTGATACCAGCCTGGAACCCAGTGTGCGCTCAGGCAGCCAGCTCCTAGAGATGTTCCACATTGGGCAGCAGCAGATCTTTAAGCCCACAGAGGATGAGGAAGAGAGTGAAGCCAAGTACCTCGGCTCGGTTGACTTCCAGGCCAAAGAAGGCACCTGCCTGGAGGGACAACAGGGACCACAGTTTGCACGCCCCACGCCACCCCCAGGCGCAGTAGATTCTGTATCCCAGGTGGCACCAGCAGCCCCTGTGGAGCCTGAGACATTCCCTGACAAGTATTCGCTGCAGTTTGGCTTTGGGCCTTTTGAGTTGCCTCCCCAGTGGCTGTCAGAGACCCGAAACAGCAAGAAGAGGCTGCTTCCCCCCTTGGGCAATACCCCAGAAGAGCTGATCCAGACAAAGATGCCCAAGGCAAGCAGGGTAGAACGGAAGATGAGCAGAAACAACAAAGTGAGCATTTTTCCAAAGGTGGATTCCTAGCAAGGATTGTAAATCCCTGGAAGTAACAGAGAACTTCTACATTCCTGCCCTTCCTTCACTGTGACCATGAGTTCTGAGATCTCATTGCAACCCACTGTAGGGTGATTCCTTCTGTATAGGCCAAATGCTTTTGAATGAAAGGGAAATCTATATAAAATCAAAATGTCTATTTATTGAAGGAGTAGACATATTTGTCTCAGTGATCCATGTGCTCAGTAAAGTCTACATTCCTCTCTATGGGATGAAAGTTAGGCAGATTGGAACAAGTCTTGGGTGAGTGCTCCATGTGGGGAGTTCTCATTTTCCTGGGCTCAGAAGAGAACACACATAGAGGAATTCCACAAGTTCAGAGGGAGCAGAAACACTAAGGGAAGCCCAAGATAATTTTGGAGTGGAGAGATTACAAAGAAGATGCATATTTGGGTAACTTAAATAAAACAAATAGAAAAACCTTTTCTATTGAGAAGATAGGGTCATGGCATCTGGCATTGTTTCCCTGAAAGTTCAAATTATGTGTCTCACTATTCCTCCCGATATCCTTCATCCCTCTAATTGGAGTATAAGTAAGGGATGACAATTCCACCTCTGTTTGACAAATATGGCCTTAGTTCAGGGGACAAGGGGAATTTTTGTTTTTGATTATACTGACATTCTTTTGACATCATCAGAGCCTTTGAAAAATGGACCTGCATCATTCTGTCATGGCCAGTGTTAGCTGGAAAACACTGCAGGCTCTTAATTAAGGTTTCTTTCTTTCTTTTTTTTTATTAAACTGTATTTTATTAACAAATGAGAGAGAAACTTAGAGGTGGAGAAGAAAGATTGCTCAGAGGTGCCCATGGCACTGTAGTCTTTTCTCTTCCACATGATCTCATATGAAAGATGCTGTTTCACAATCAGTATGAGTAAAGCATATTGGAAAAAAACATGTTATGGAAACTTTTGGCATTAAAAGGTGGCTGAGAAATGCAAAGTTAGCATGATCTGGGTTCTTTGGAAACATCAACTAAAAATACTTGATTAGGAAAGCTGATTCTGCCCAAAAGACTGGCAAGAGTGACAAAAATGACTCTCTTCTGAGAGAATGGATCGGCATGCCAGTCTCATTTTCAATGTGTTGTACAACTGTGGTTCTCACAGACAGAGCCATGAACGGAACAGGGAGAAGTAATCATTGTAAAATGCCAAAGCAACACCTAGACCAGGCAAGCTCTTTATTTCCTCCTTCCCAGTGAAGTTTTAGTAGGTGCCAGAGTGGGTGGAAGAAGGAGGGCAGCGTTCTCAGCTCATTAGTCTCCTGGTGGCTCTCATCTCTTCAGGCTGAATTCAGACCTAATGCTTCACTTTTAATGAGGACAAATCAAGTGCCAGCCTACTCTTCTCTCTAGAGTGTTTTGTTCCTGTTAATGGTAGTTACTTGGGGGCTCCAATCTGGTGCCTTGAGAAAGCTTGAAGGGAAGTGGGTGGGTGTCCTCCCTGGCAAACTTCCACATCCCAAAGGCAGTGGTCCTAACACACCCACTCCTTTAAGCACAGTGAGCCCTTGTTCCCTGAAGGAAGCTCAGAGGATGTGTAGGGAATTTCCTTTTCTTTTTTCTCTTGAGTGTTATGTCTTGTGATTCCTGAATGGGAAGCCAAGGATCTTCCCTGCAGAGGAAGCACCTTCTTCTCTGTGCTTCTCACCTTGCAGCCTTGTTTGCTCACAGCAGAAACAGGGGACTGGCACCTCTTTTGAGGCTTTCCTGACTCCTGGACCCTGTGTGCATGCCTCCATAGTTCCTGGCCCTGGTAGTCCATGTTGTGGCCCTTTAAACTTATCTTTCAAAGCCTCATAACTGTTACAGCTTTTATCAAGGGGAAAAAACAATCTGTCGGAAAATTCTATCCACTTTACAAGAATCTGTCAAATGTATCCATTTGGGTGTTGTCCTGATAATATAGATGTGTTGCTAAATAAATTCTGATGAAGCAGAGTTTTTGGTTGGGTGTATTTCTTATGTATATTTGAAGCAGATGGTTGACTTCTACAGGTTATTGCCAGGTGTATTTCTATACTTTTTGAAGAATAATATTTTAAAAATTAAACATCCATTTCTGAACCATCACAACAAAAAGTTGTATGAGCTATGCTTTTCTCCCTTCTTTTCCCTCTTGAGTATTATACCATCTGAACCTCTCTTTTCCTTCATGGTCTCAAATTAAAGTTATTCAGTTTTTCCCCACAAATGCAAATGCCACGATGCAGCAGCATTTTTCTGTGTTTTTGCAACTGGAAGAGAATGAATTCCCAAAGAAGAAAATGCAACATTTGAATAAATGTCATAAAGGTGAATTTTAAATTGAGTCGGCAGATGGGCTGCCCTAATCTTTTTTTTAAAAAAATATTTATTTTATTTTATTTTTAGTTGTAGTTGGACACAATACCTTTATTTATGTGGTGCTGAAGATTGAACCCAGTGCCTTGCACATGGTAGGTGAACTTTCTACCGCTGAGCCACAACCCCAATCCTGGATTGTTCTAATCTTTAGGTGGAGTTGCACAAGGGAAGACTGGACTGACATCTGTATCCTGCAAAAGAGATTGTCACTAGCATGGTGGTGGGGGCCTTGACCTCCAAGGTCAGATTTCTCATGTTCAAATCCTGGCCTTATTGAAAGAACAAACAAGGCTCGCTGTCGGAGAAAATGCCTGTTTATTGAGGAACAGCTCTGCATATTTATAGAGCCGGGGGTGGTTTGACAGTTATGACAGTTTAATGGTTGAACGGTTTGACAGTTGGCTGGGGGTGTTTTCTGATTGGTGGGTAAGGATCATGTGAGCAGCAGGGCTCACCATTGGACGGCAGGATCATGTGAGCAGCAGGGCTCACCATTGGATGGCTCTTCTTGGGGGATGAGGAAGTTAGTCTTTGGAGCCAGGGCGACTCCCAACATTCCCCCCTCTTTGTTATTAAATGAGAGTGGGCGTCGACTCATTGTGGCTGCTTCCTGCTGTGATGGGGCAGCATGGGAGAAAGAGAGGAGGGAAGTAAGGAGCCCCCACAGGAGGGCAGAGAAGACTGGTATCAATGAAGGTTCCTTGCCACCACAGATCCATGATGTTTTCAGTCCATTCGGCATAGGTCTCGACTGGAGGTATCATCAGTAGCCAGGAGTTGGTAATTCCTGAGGAGAAGCTGGTTAAAAACTTGACTAGAAATTTTACCCACCTGAGTCTGAATGAACTTTATGATATGGGGAAGGAACAGGCACAGGGAGTTTTTATAGCCCAAATCTAATGGGGTCTTGGGTCTGCAAGCTGCCTTGTTGGCACAAGGGGGGTTAAGTGTTCAACCTTGAGTGGGGGGTTGAGTGTTCAGCCTTGAGCAGGGGCTTGGGCGTTTGGGCTTGAAGCAAACAGGTGATAAAGAACCAGACAGAGGGTTTGAGAAGCCAGGTCATCCTGCAGCTAACCTTGTTTGGCATGCCCTGCAGACCAGCCTGTCCTGCAGCTAACACCCTCAATTCCACTCTTCATTCCTAGTCCAATCTAGCTCCCTCCCCTCTCTATTAAAGCTGCTCTTCAAACTTTCTCCTACCTGGGTGTACCAGCTTGCTTCTCTCTTTGCCTTTCTCGAAGGCAGCCAAGGGAGGATGGTGGCCCATTGTTACCATATTTCCCTTTGAGAGCAGTCAGATCTCTCCAGGTTTTATGTGAAACACCTCAAATTTAAATACTGATACTTGAAATTCTTACGAAACTGGGAAGGTAAACAAAATACACATGTTCCTCCTTAGGCCCAGAAGGCAACTGGTAAAGTGCTCTCTTAAGATCACACTTATTCAGGGGTCACCATACTCTGGACACCTAAGTGGTTTGTCAGAAGGACAACACACAACGGTCCCACTACTGGCCATATTCAAGCAAGTAGGGGGGGGTTCTGGCTGCAGGGGGCCCTTAGGGTCACTTGCCTTGAATCTTCAGATACAGGACAAAGAGAGGACCCAAGAGGGGCCAGAAATGAGGGGGAGCATTGACAAGAGTACTTAATGACAGGTGACGATCGTTGGCTCTTCTGATGAAGGTGTAGGAGTGCCGGGCTTAAGCCTGGAAATATGAATCCATGGGGTAAGTTGGTTATTAGACAGCTTGAGTTTGGCCACCAAGGGAGTGCACATAATCACCTGAGCAGGACCCTCCCATTTTGTTTTTAGAGGGGACTTTTTCCCCTGTGGGCAATAGTAAACAAGTTGACCAGGTGTTAAGGAGGTAGGGTTTTGAAAGAGACTGGGGTCAGGAAGGAGCCAGTCTTGATAGTGCCAGAGTTCAGATTGTAAATGGAAGAGGAAGGGCAGGGCATAGGTTTCGGAGATAGTTAGGGGTTCTGTAGGCAATCTGGGAGGAATGAGGGGACGGCCATAAATGACTTTGAAAGGTGAGAGATTAGAAGGCTTCTTTGGTAAGGCCCTAATGCACAATAAAGCCAAGGGGAGCACCTTTACCCAGTCCAGGCTTAATTCCATGGTGAGCTTGGTGAGGGTCTAAGGGACCGATTGGTCCTTTCAATCTTTCCAGAAGCCTGGGGGCGGTAAGGGCAATGGAAATGCCAAGGGAGTGATAGCGTGTGAGCCAGTCCCTGAGTTACCTGCGAGATGAATTCTGGGCCATTGTCTGATTGGATAGAAGTGGGCATCCTGAAACGGGGGATTATGTGAGTAAGCAACAGATCAACTACCGTAGAGGCCCGCTTGTTAGAAGTGGGAAAGGTTTCAACCCATCCCAAAAAAGTATCTACCTATACAAGAAGATATTTATGTTTTTTACTCGGGGCATGTTGATGAAATCAATCTGCCAGTCTACAGCCGGGGTATGACCACGGGCCTGATGAGAAGGGAAAGGTTTAGGTTTTAATGGAGTATTGGTATAGGTTCTCTGGCAGATCTGACAAGCGGAAGTGATCTGTTGTAGGAGGGTCTTATCACGTGGGGAAAGGGTGAAAAAGGAGTGAAGGAAAGTAGTGAGACTCTGTGGACTAGAATGGAATAGAGAGTGAAGAAACTGGAAGAATTGTTGGGGATCTTTGGGCCGATCCTCGGTGGTAACGAAGAGTAGCAGAGAGGAGGTAAAGCTCTGTAGGGCGGGCGGCTGATTGAGCCACTTGATCGGCCTTGGAATAACCCATAGTAGTAAGGGAGGAGTCAGTTTGGTGGGCCTTGCAATGGATTATTCCCAGCTGGGAAGGCAGCCTGGAGGCTCGTAGTAGGCCAGAAATAAGTGTGGAATTAATGACTGCCATCCCTTTGGTGGTCAATAGCCCCCTTTCTTCCAAATGGCTGCATGGGAGATCTGTATATAGGGAGAGGGTTTTTCCCTCTGCTAGCTCGCATGCCCTTGTGGCAGCTATGAGTTCAGCTTGTTGGTTGGTGATATTGTGTGGGAGAGGTTTTGCCTCTATGATGGATGAGAGGGAAATGACAGCATACCCCACCACCTTAACCCCTTCATGTATAAGAGGGCAGGGGTCCCTCAGAAATGGTGGTAGGGCAGGGTAAAATTGTCTCTAATACCTCCAGGCATTTGTGGATGGGATCTTGTGAGGGAGAAGATGGGAGGAGGAGGGAGGCAGGATTTAATGAAGAGCAGGGCTGAAAAGAAATGGAGGGATTTTCAAGGAGAGACAAGGAGGGATAGAACCCTGGAAGGAGGAAGTGACTGTAGCCCCTTGTAAGTGAGAAAATCCTTTAGATGGTGAGGAGATGAGATGGTTAGCAGGGAGCCAAAGGTAAGCTTGTGTGCTTCTTTCTGGAGGTCATGGGCTGCTGCTAGGGCTCTGAGGCATGGGGGCCAGCCCCTAATGGTGGGGTCGATGGATAGGTAAGCCACTAGTGCAAATGTGGAGCCATATTCTTGACCCAAAATGTCCAGACTTTGTCCCTGTTTTTCATGTACATAGAGGGTGAAGGGTCGGGAGAGGTTGGGGAGATGCAGGGCGGGTGCCCAGAGAAGGGTCTTTTTGTAAAGGGCTTCCCTAAGGGTAGGGGTTCATCTTGGGGGCCCTTGGCTAGATTGTATAGTGGCCTGGTGAGGAGGGAGAAATTCAGAAGTAATCCAGGCCCTGAAGTACCCAGCCAAACCCAAGAAGGAGAGTCATCTTTGGTCTTTGGTGTAGGTATAGACACAATAAGCTGTTTTCTGTCTACTGTAATGGTGTTTTTCCCTTGAGAGATAGAGAACCCTAGATACATGCTATTTGGGCCTTTTATGGAGAGGCCCGATATCCCTTTAAGGCCAAGAAATTAAGTAGGAGAACTGTGTCATCTGTTGAGTGCCCTTTGGACAGGCTAGAAGAATTTGTAGAGGTTTGCAAGAGGTGCAGAGAGCAGGATTGGATCGGAGCAAGAAGAAAGCCTGGAAGAGATCCCTTAGAATGGAGGGATCCAGGGACCCAAAAATAGGCCATCTGCTTTGGTTGTCTAAGGGATAAGTGGGCCAGGCCTGGGTGCTATATTTGATCCAAGAGGCATTGTAGGGGAGAGTCGACCGGCAGAGAGGACACATTACCCATGTAAGGAGAAGGAAAGAGGACTCAGAGAAAGAGGAAACTGATTTATTGGCAAAAGGGGCATCCCTGCTAGAGCCAAAAAATCAGGAGTGCCTAAGTGGCAGTTATGAGCTGCAGAGATTGGTCGTCACCGAATCCTGACAGTCAAAGCTCTCATTCTGGATGGAGCCAGAGCCGTGGGAGACCTTGGCCAAGGCTTTTTGGGACCCTTCCTGGAGAGGTTGGATACTCCCAGGGCTGGAAAGAGGGGAGAGGAAGGAGAGGGTAAGTGTCTCTCTAGCGGCTGAGTCTTAAAGGTGAGAGGACTAGGACTTTCGAGTCTGCCCAAGGAAGGAATCCCTGAGGGCCACCATAGCCTTAAAGGCTGTGGTGGGGTGCTTTCCTCTCCGCAGGTGAGCAAAGAGATTTGCCGGATGATAATCAACATATTACAAGAGGGTGGATTTGGGGCACTGGGGGTGAAAAGATTGGAGGTCAGAGGCCAAGGTTTGTCCACAGAGGAAGGACATTTCAGGTTAAAGGCAAAAGGATATCCTTTAAATCTATGACCGAGAAGTGGGTGGCAGTGTGGGGGATCTGAGACAGCAGGGTGTATGGGTTGGGAACCAAAGGATGTGTGTGCCTAATGGAGGTGTTGATGAGTCGTAGGTAGGACCTGTTGGGCTTTTTTACCGCTAGTATGGGAGTATTGTAAGGGGAAAGAGCAGGATGGAGGTACCCCTTGCTAAGAAGATCCTGAATAATAGGTTGTAGGCCCAGAAGAGCTTTTGTGGACAGGGGGTATTGAGCCTGATTGGGGAAGGTGTTAGGATCTTTGAGATGAATGTTAACTGGTGGGCAGGAAATGGTAGAGGGGGTGTGGGTATCCCATATAATCGGGTCAACCAGGTTAGTATGGTATTTCATGTCAGCCTCACAAGTGGAGCAGAATGGCCAGTTTTCTGCCAGAAGAGCCAGAAAAGATGAACAGGCCGATTCTGGGGCCTTACTGATGCCAGGAGCCCGTATGTTGATTGTTGTATTGAATTTAGAGAGAATATCTTGGCCGAGCAAAGGAACTGGACATTGGGGCATAACTAGGAATGTCAGAGAGAATGGGAAGTTGTATATGGAACAGAGTAATAGGGGAGTCTTTCTTGGATAGATGGTCTTTCCTCCTACCCCGACAATAGGAGAGGTGGATGGCACTGTTTGCCCCCAGAATTCTGTCAGGACTGAGAAGGTAGCCCTGGTGTCAAGGAGAAAGTCAACCTTGCACCTATCCACCTGAATCCGTACCCTGGGTTCCTGTTACAGCTGGGGACAAGGACCCAAGGCTCTGTCAATTGATTGCCATGCCCAGAAGGTCAGAGGATTCCTTGGCCATAGGCCTCCTACCAGATCTAGACAGTCAGAGTCCCAATGACCTTATTGTTGACATTTAGGGCATGGGGTACGCGGAGTACATGGTACGGGACATGCCCTCACCCAATGTCCCTTCTTGCCACACTTGAAGCAGGCGCCCGGGGGGGGGGTGTTTCGGTGATGGGCAGCCACCCAAGGAAGCACCTTGCAGGGCCTGGGTGAGCGACTGAAATTTCTCAGTCTGAGGGGTGGCAGGGCCTCGTTCGAGCTTTTTAGTTTGGCCCGGATGTCAGGGTAGCTCTGCGAGAGGAAATATGTCATAAGGACATGACGGCCATCTGGGGTTTTGGGATCTAGGTTACTGCTGAAGGGCTTTTATAAGCCGATTCAGAAATTCCGATGGGGTCTCTTGTAATTTTTGGAAATTGACGGCCTTATGTGCCGCTTTTTTGAGCCCAGCAATAATACATGTGGAGAATCGGTCCCTACTCTGTATGCCAGCTTGTGTATAATCCTAGTCGGGAGTTTCTGGGGCAGCAAGTGGCCCCGGAGGGTGATTGGGATTAACTCGGTGAGTTTCATCCGCATGGGCTCTGGCAAGTTCCCAGACTCTGGTACGTTCCTCAAGAAGTAGAGTATTAGCCAATAACATATAAGTGAGGCTATGAGCCTGGAGGACCCACTGAAACTCTCTTATGTAAGTGGTGGGATCTGTGGTGAATGAGCCCAACCTTTGCTTGAGTTGCATGGGGTCATTCATAGAGAATGGGACATGTACCCGGATAATGCCCTCAGGTCCAGCAACCTCTCTTAAGGGGGCCATGGTTTGTGGGACTAGGGAGCAGGACCTAGTTTGGGGGAAACTAAAGGTGTCGGCCGAGTCAGGGGCTGGACGGATCCGATGGGGGAGGTCGGTAGGGAGGGGGTTCATCTGCCGGATAGATAGGGGTGAGAATGAAGAAGAGAAAAAGCCTCAACATCTCCTTCCACTTTTTTGAGTGCTCGCAGAAGTTAAACAGATCTCTGAGAATTGCGGGATCTAGGGATTCTCCTAGGGGCCATTGACTTTGATTGTCTAATTGATAGTAAAGCCAATCTTGTGTGCAGAATTTAATAAGGGGGAGTCTGCAGGGAGGGAAGAAGAGGCCCCCATAGGTCAGGAGAGGGACAAGGGTGGTTGAGAGAGAGAGAGAGAGAGAGAGAGAGAGAAAGTGGAGTGCCTGTTCTTCCACCCCTCAGGACCTCCTGCTCATGAACCGGGTTCCAGAGAGTCCACCGTGACCGTGAAGGTCGTAGTGGAGTGCATTCTCTCCTCCAGATTGGGCATCAGAGGTTTGCCAGACGATCATGGTCAAAGCCCCTGCGTATAGCCCATCTGAAGTTGGATACCCGATAGGGGAACTCACCTACTGAAGAGCTAGTGTTGTGTGATTAGCAGCAGCGCTCGAAAGAGAGGACGGCAAGCCTTGAGAGAGGGGGCCCTTGAGCATCGAGGCATTTCCCCTCCCGGGTTTCAGCACCAATGAAAGAACGAACAAGGCTCGCTGTTGGAGAAAATGCCCGTTTATTGAGGAACAGCTCTGCATATTTATAGAGCTGGGGGTGGTTTGACAGTTATGACAGTTTAATGGTTGAACGGTTTGACAGTTGGCTGGGGTGCTTTCTGATTGGTGGGTTGCCGCAGTCTGGCTGGGCACAATTCAGGAGCCACTTGTCAAAAGAAACGAACTTTATTTTTAGAACACACACATACCGCACCACACAGCTCTTCAGGAATCCCCTCAGAGTCCAACTGCCACCACTGGCTTCCCACAAGCCTCTCAACCTCCTCTACCCCTCCTGCTCTTGAGGCCGATTGGCTGGGTCGCGTGGGTGGAGCCAAAAAAAGTCCCCCAATGAGCAGCTCCGTGGTCTGAAAGGGCGGGGAAACAGCCCAATGAACATCACCGCAGAGGAGCCAATCAGTTGGCAGCTAGAAGTTTGCTGGGGCCGCTGTGAACCAATCATCAGCTGGCAGCTGGAAGTTTGCTGGCAGCTGGAAGTTTGCTGGGGCCCCTTCGGCTGTGGCTCTCAACAGTGGGTAAGGATCATGTGAGCCAGCAGGGCTAGTCTGATTGGTGGGTAAGGATCACGTGAGCCAGCAGGGCTCACCATTGGATGGCTCTTCTTGGGAGATGAGGAAGTTATGGAGCCAGGGCGACTCCCAACACCTGTCACTACCAGCTTTGTGACTTTAGGCAGGTGAGGTTACTGCCACACACTCTAGTTGTCTCTCTGTAAAATGGAGGGATAATAATTGTGTCAGAAGTTTCTGTTGCATGGACTCACATACTTCGCCTCCAATCTGATTTTGGCTGAGTCTGCAGTGGACTTCTCTGCTGGCTCCATCCACTCACTCCCCTGGAAGTAGTCAAGGCCTAGCTTCTGTTTTCCTCCCTGGGATCGTTCTCTACCTCCTGTGCTATGGAGAGTGGGGCATGGGAACCAGTGAATAAGTACCCCTGCTTTCTGCCCTTATGCTAGATAATTATGGGAGACATCTGTCCCATCCTCATGAGACCAAGCAGAATCGAGTCCCTGTTGCCCACCATGGTAATTAAATAACACATCCTGATACTGACTTTTCCTCCTTTCTTGTCTTGCTTCCTCTAGCCTCATTCATGCCTTCAGAGATCACCTTCCGAATATACCGGCACAAAGCCCTTTCTGGAGCTCTGTTTTCAGGTGCAATCCAAGTGACACAATAATACAGCTCACTTAAAAAAAAAAGTGATCAGGAAATTTATTTGGAATATTACTCAGAAAGTTATATTATCTGATGTCATCATCATTTATTCCAACAATAATTAAAAAAAACACATGATGATAATTTGGGGGCAGTATGTAATGCCAAGGTCTATTTGAATTCCCGAAGAAAGAAACTCTAAACCTGAGTATTTCTTTAGACAATTCTTAGTTTGAAAAGGACATTAAAAGAATGTTCAACTTTTCCAAAAACCTATAAGTCATATTTGAATATGAATGCACATTTACTTTGGAAATGATATATAAGTATAGCAGAGTATACATAGAGCAGGGGCAGACAGACATACAAACCCAAACTGGCCTATCCTTAGAAAAGGAACTACAGTTTATCACCTGGTGCACCAAATTAACATCTGGAGTTCAAGCACAAGTCTGATTGTACTAGAGAAAAGAGCCAATGCCCTATCCTTGATCATGCTGGGTTCTTGGCAGATCTGCACCTGGGGTGAGGAGGCTCAGTGTACACACAGTTGCTGCCTGACAGATCTGATGCTTAGGGAAGAAAGATTATTTTAAATTGAGTTTTAGTATAGGGGAAGGGTTAATGCTTTCATATTGAAGTCTACTATTGTACTAACATACAGCATAAATAACACTATAACAAAGTGATTATTTTTCCCCAAATAGTGGTAAAAATTTAGCAGGTTTATGTCACAACTAGTGTACTATATTAGAGTCCTATAGTCAAAAGAAAAATGAATCATGGTAAATAGCAGGGGAATATGAATAAAACAGGAATTGAAATCAGTACTAATGCCCAGGGCAACATCAAAAGCCTCTTTGTGTGAGGTTTTTAAAATATTGAAATGATCTTAGATTTTCCATATGTGAGGTTTCAGAAGCTAAACTCTCTCTCCTTCTCTTAGCCTCAGGTTCCAACCAGTGTTTTATAATTTCCTGTGTGAAGGGGATAAGTTGGTTCATCAGTAGAATAAAGGCCTGAAACTGTTATCTCTAGCACTGTTTTATTGAAATCTCCACAGATATTCATGTTCTGGGAATTTGAGAGCCTCTTATTGCCAAATTTAAATGAATTAATGATAAATGAATGAATAAATGAGAGGAAACAGCCCCTGGGGCAATGGTGAGATCTCCCTCACATATGAGCTAATGAAAGGTTTGCTGCAAGTAGAGTTATTGCTGGTTCTTACTGATTTCCTCAGAAGGACTCCTGCAAAAGTTAAAGGCATAAAATGAAAGGTTTTTGATCCATCTTCTCCTGCAAACACCCAAACCTTGCTCTCATTCACTAAAGGAAGGGTAAATTCTGAACCTGGAAGGCAAGTTCAATACTGAGAAACATGGTTCCAGACATGTGTGTTAGATGTGAAGAATAATTATTTTTTTTTAGCTGCATTGATCAGAATTTAGTGATTAAATACTTCTCCTTCCTACTCAGTTTCTATATGCTTATTCATTACAGTCCATACATAAAATGTAATATACACACAAATAAGGTGCTAGAATGAACATGGAATATATATTCTAATGCAAGAGATGAGAAAACACCTGTAGGATAAAGCTTTTAAAATATTAACTGCATTCTTCCTTGGAAAACTGGGAATGGAACCACCGTTTGACCCAGCTATCCCACTCTGTGGTCTATACCCAAAGGACTTAAAAACAGCATTCTACAGGGACACAGTCACATCAATGATTATAGCAGCATAATTCACAGTAGCTAAACTGTGGAACCAATCTAGATGCCCTTGAGTAGATGAATGGATAAAGAAAATGTGGCATATGTATACAATGGATTATTATTCAGCATTAAAAGAGAATAAAATCATGGCATTTGCAGGTAAATGGATGAAGCTGAAGAATATAATGCTAAGTGAAATTAGTCAACCCCCCAAACCAATGCCAAATGGTTTCTCTGATTTAAGGATGCTGATCCATAATATACTGTGTGTGTGTGGGGGGAAGGGATTAAATGAATTTTAGAAAGGGCAAAGGGGAAAAGGGGAGGGTGGGGAAGGGAGAAGCACAGGGGTAGGAAAGATGGTGGAATGCCATGGACATCATTACCCTAAGTACATGTAAGAAGACATGAAGGATGTGACTCTACTTTTGTGTATGACCAGAGAGTTGAAAAATTGTGCTCTATATGTGTAATATGAATTGTAATGCATTCTGCTGTCATATAAAAAAGTTAACTGCATTCTCTGTATATCTAATTTACTATATCTTTTGCCTTTCGCCTTGCCCTTCCCATTTACATGCATGGCTTCATGGAAGTGGACGAGGCATTCATTGCCTCAAAGAAAAGCAAATTGCCTTTGAGTTTCTTCTTAGTTTTAGTTTGTTTGTTTGTTGTTTTGTATCAAAGCCCAGGTTTTGAAAACAGAGGGGACTCTTGGGTTTAGCTAAGAGTTATTTTTGGTAATGACTGTCAAGAATTGGAGGATGCTGCTTGCATCTATTGGCTAAAAGCCAGGGATGCTACTAAACACCTTTTAATGTTCAAAACAGCCCATTACAAAAAAAAAAAGTAATATCTGGTCTAAAATAATAAGTAATGTTAAGATAATCAGTAATGTTAAGGTTGGGATAACCAGATATTTGAGGTGGTTTGAAGAGAGCGGGGCCATCTCTACCGATAGAAAAAGCTTCCCTGGGGTTGAGTAGTAGAGGGGAGAGGCCAGAGGAAAGTGATGAGAGTGCAGAAATTTGCACTTTCTGGTTAAATGGGCCCAAAGACTGCTTCCCAGACAAAGTCCCCAGGATGCAGCAACACAAAAAATTGTGCAGTTACAAAGGGAATCTGCATATATCCTGCTCTCCAGGTCATGGATCCCTAGTATATGGGGTCTTGTAATGAGTCCACGTAGGCAGAGCCTCATAGATGGTTTCATGAGTGTCATTTTTTAAAAAAAGATGAAGCTTCAGACCTATAAGTGCCAGTGGACAAGAAAGCTGAATCTCTTAGTGACAAACTTCTTGGATCACTGAGCAATGACATTGAAGACATTTGCCCTTTCCACCATCATCTCCCATAATACCATGGTATAAAAGTGAAAAGGAAGGAAATCTTGACTGTCTGAGGTTATTTCTATCATCCCAGGGCCTCAAAATGAAAATTAAAATAAAATGAAAATTTTAAATTCTATGTTTTCACACTTAGTTTGTGGACTGAAGCAAATGGTTTATATTCAAACCTTGAAGAGGGAGTTGAAATTTCAACTCTGAAATTTAATGATGTTATAGACTATTGTTATTCTATATTAACTTAATGCTTATGAAGACTTCAATAGTTTGTTTTGACTTTCTCTTACTAAGAGTCTCATTCCCTATGCATTTTTTCCATTGGTAGATTTTATGGAGGAAATTTGGTGTAGACAGTATTATATAACACTACCCTAAAGTCTATATAGACTTATTTCCTCCACACACATCCTACCTATCTATAATTACTACCTAGTAATTCATTCAGATTATTCATCCACCAAATGACTTAGTCTATGGATGAGTTTATAGCTTTCATAATCTGATCATTTCACCTCTGAACGTGCCTGCATTGCTTAACACATTAGCTTCTCAGGGGACAACTTATGTCTGAATTATAGCAATTAGAGAGCTTCTCTTTCTATATATGAATGAGGAAGCATTTAACTAGAATTCTGCTGCCCATTTTTTTTTAAAGAGAGAGAGAGAATTTTTTTTTTAATATTTATTTTTTTAGTTCTTGGCGGACACAACATCTTTGTTTGTATGTGGTGCTGAGGATCGAACCCAGGCCCCATGCATGCCAGGCGAGCACGCTACCGCTTGAGCCACATCCCCAGCCCCGCCATTTTGTTTTAAGATTGTAAAACAAAATGCTCAGCAGAACTTTTACTAATGTCTTGAGGTTGTAGCTGAAGTCCCCAAACTGAGGACAAGAGGAGCTAAAGTTCTCATATTCTTATGATTAATTAAGAAGCAGCAGAATGAGCGTTGCTGCCCCAATCCTCTCCCTGTCCCCACACATACCCAGGCTATATGTGGAGTGAAGACAGAAGAAATTTAAACAGCATTATCTAGGTCATGAGACATCTGCTCAGTGAAAAATGCAAGGCTGGCCTTCTTTTCCTCAATTGGAAATCTGATTAGGGGGTGTACTTGCTGATGTGCTCGTCATGAATTTTGAGATGTGGGAAAGGAATTGGAGATAAATCCAAGACAGAAGGCCTTTTACACACCCACCTTGTGACATGATGAGGATGGGTGGTTTTCTCAAATGTCAAGTATAAACCACAGAAACTTGGCCTGAGGGGAGGTTACTGGCCAATCTGGAAGGAAGTTGTGGGACGATAGTGAGGGGGTTGAAAGTAGTCGGACAAGTGCCATAATTGGCACCTGACAGGTATACAAAGAGGGCCACAAGTCAGTCCTCCACAGATCGCCCCACAGTATTCAAATGAGAGGACCATGGCTGTGCCTGTCAAGGAGAAGATATCTCCCTTCCCCAATCTTCCTTCTAACTTCATGGAGGCAATAGGGAGACCCAGAAGAGGGCACAGTGAGATACAGATGGAGTTGATGTTCATCATCCTGTGGTGAGTTCCTCAGCTTTTAAACTTGAGGTAGAGGAGGGAAGAGTGTTAGACTAGAATTGTATTGCAGTTTTAAACTGGACTGGACTTTTAATATCTGAAAGTGACTGGAGAGTGATAGGATCTGCATGGGTTACAGTAAAGAAACAAGAAAGAAAGCTTCTATTGATTAATTACTCTTTCTGAGATCAGACTGCAGTGAGTCATGATGACCGTGAGAGGAACCAGCATTGAAAAGGTGGTGACAAAAAGGACAGCAGAGTAGAGACAGGGTGACATGTTCTTAATGATGTTTCTGGGCTGCTTAATCATATGCCCCTACCTCTGAACTTCCAGTTATATAAGGTAATAAATTTCATCTTGTGTGCAATAATTTGAGCTAGCATTTTATAATTTTTCTGCTGAAAGTACTCTCAAATATATGTACTAACTAATTATTTGCAAAGAACATATTTGAAAGCTGCTCCTGTTCAGGGATATAATCTCAATAAAATAACCTTCTCAGATTAATCCATTGTTTTCCTACCTGAGATCTATCCCTTTTTGCTTTATCTGTTTTATATTAAGTTAATGAAGAATAGTCACAAGGAAATCATTTATGGTTCTTTGGTAAAAAAAATTTTTTGTAGTTGTAGATGGACGGCATGCCTTTATTTTGTTTGTTTATTATTATTATTTTTTATGTGGTGATAAGGATTGGCCCTAGTGCCTCACACATGCTAGGCAAGTGCTTTGCCACTGAGCTACTGCCCAAGCTCTCATTTATGGTTCTTGATAAAGGAAGGCTGATTGGTTATACATATCTAATTTTTCCTTCCTAAAATCCTTCTAAAACTCCAGCTAAGGGGTCAAAAAATAAGTCACAAATTCATAAGGACATAAGGAATAGGAGAGAAGCATATTGGGCCCAGTTTACCCCACAAAAGTAATAAGAAATTCCCAAGAACTTTATTCCTTTATAAGGGTCTGAATATTTTCTGGTATTAGGGATATTAGGGATAATTTTTTTCTGTGGGTTTGTCCAGGAATCTGCTTTTTATGCTAGAGGTTTGTTTTTGTTTTGTTTTGTTTCTGACAACTGGTAATGCTTGGCTAAGGTTTTAGCTTTGGAACTGGATATAAGGTGGGGGAGGTTGAGAGGCAGTTAGGGCTTTGTTAGATTTGCTGTCTTGGTCCACACTTCTGGGTCAGCTACCACTTCTCCCTCCAGATTTACCAGCCTCTGCCCCTCCTAGTCTTTACCCCATATTCTACTATTTTTCAAGGAGACTGGAAGTGCCTTTTCTGAGGAATCAGGCCAGACTAAGAAGAAAGACTTGAAAGTGCTAACAGGAGACGTTTCCCCAATACAGCCCAACCAGATCAGCCTACTGTAAAGCTATGAATCAACATGTCTTCTCCAACCCAATTAAAAATGAGTAGACAGCCAAGGAATCTCATTTGTCTGAGGAAAGTGTCTCGCATAAAAAACTGATGCTACAACAGGAGCACAGGAAAAAAGATACCCAGGGGACAAACAGAATACACAGGGAGAAAACTTTTTTAAAAACCAGTGTCCTTGGGCTGGGGATGTGGCTCAAGCGGTAGCGTGCTCGCCTGGCATGCGTGCAGCGCTGGGTTGGATCCTCAGCACCACATACAAACAAAAATGTTGTGTCCGCCGAAAACTAACTAACTAAATAAATAAATATTAAAAAATTCTCTCTCTCTCTTAAAAAAAAGATATTGCATACCTTAAAGGGTATATTCTAAGGCCTTGGGATTTACTTCATAGCATAAAAACAAAACAAAACGGGCTGGGGTTGTGGCTCAGTGGCAGAGCACTTGCCTAGCACACGTGAGGCCCTGGGTTCAATCCTCAACACCATATAAAAATAAATAAATAAAATAAAGATATTGTGTCCAACCACAACTAAAAAGTAAGTAAATATTTAAACAAAACAAAACAAAACAAAAAAACCTCAATGGAATTTGAATCAAGGAAATATCCCAGAGAGTATTGTAAAAAGATAAAGGGAGAGAGAAAAAAAGGACAATAGATAAGTAATTTAGAGAGGAATCTAGGTAGAAAGAAGAGACAAATAGAAAGAAGGAAACCATCAATGAATAATTAGGAAACTGTCTCATTTTCATATTGAATAGGACCATTGAATATCAACAAAATGGGTGAAAATAGGACATATCATCATGATTTTTTAAAAAATATTTATTCTTTAGTTGTAGTTGGACACAATACCTTTATTTTATTTATTTATTTTTATGTGGTGCTGAGGATCGAACCCAGGGCCTTGTGCGTGTTAGGTGAGCGCTCTACTGCTGAGCCACAATCCCAGCCCCTCATCATGAAATTTTAAAAGATCTGTGACCAAGAGAAAATTCAATAAATTTTCAGAGAGAAGAAATAGGTCAAGTACTAAGGATGAGGAATCAGAATGGCATTGAACCTAACAACAACACTAGCAGCTATAACATAATAGAATGGTGCCTTCATTGTTCTGAAGGAAAATTATTCCCAATCTAGAATTCTATATCCAGCCCAATTTCAAATGTGAAATAAAGATGTTTCCAAACATATAAGTCTCAAAAAACTCTCATGTACTCATTTCCTAAAAGCCAACAGAGAATATTCTCCTTTAAAACAAAAGGAAGTCAGAGATTAGACACAGGGTACGTGACATAGAAAAGTGGTAAAGAGAGAAGGGGGTGTCATGGAAAAAGGAGATTTTAGGATGACCGTTGTATAGCGTGTTCACAGCCAGAGGTCAAGCTGGAGCAGTGTGATTTGAGACATAGCTTAGTCCTTTTGGACTGCTGTGACAGAATACCACCAACTAGATATAAAGAACAGAAATTTATACCTCATTTCTGGAATATGAAAGTCCATGATCAAAGTGCTGGCAGGTCTTATTGTCTGGTAAAGGCCACTCTCTGACTCTAAGATGTGCCCTGTTTCTGCATTATCTGGAGGATGGGAATGCTGTGTCCTCATTTGTTGGGAAGTAGAAGAGCAAGTCCCATGAATTTGTGAAGCATCTTTCATTCCATTCAGGAGGGGAAGAGCTCTCATGATTTCATCACCTCTTAAAGGACCAACATTTTCCTACCCTCACATTAGCTATTAAGTTTCAACTCTTGAATTGTGGAGGGTCCACATTTAAGCCGTTTTTAGAGATATACATCTAGTGAAAGTTATCATTTCTTCTGCAAATATATTGATTTTATAATCTGAAAACTACTAGATGTTGTGCTTCAAGAAATGAAGGTGAAAGCATGAAAGAAGAAGATGCAAAGTCCAGGAAACAGTAAGCCAGCTCAGGATATAAGCCAAGGGAACTTCAAGGATAAGAGTTGGAGGAGAGCCTGAGGGTGTAGTCCAGTGGTAGAGCATGTACTAAACATGTATGAGGCCCTGGCTTCAATCTCCAGAACCAAGAACAACAACAACAAAAAAATGACAACAATGAAAACACAGGAGGAAATTTCAGAACGATGTGCTGCTGGCAGACAGACAGAACAACCAGTCCAGAGAGGAGGAGATAGAATTCTCTAGGAGGGATGTCTCCAAGAAAACAGTAACTCATAGGTTACTGTTGCCCAGAGGGGTGTTTGGGAGGTGTAGGAAGAATTGGCAATGCATATACGGAGAAATAAGCAAAGGAAACAGTAAGGCAATATTAACTTCAGAAGAAGTGAAGGATGAACAAGGAAATATAATCAGCAATAGGTACTGATCCTTAGAGGTGAATGAAATTTATGAGAACATATTAACATAAACACCAGATGTTGGTTTAACCAAAAAAATTACAATGATATTGAGAGGGTGGAGAAGTAGAAAAGATGTTTGTACAAGAGAGCAGTATCCTCATTTACCATGACAGGACGCAATCAAATTATGTCCAAAATGGATAATTCAAAAGACAGTAGAATATACATATTATTTAGAAATATGGAGATGTGTGAATGTCAGAAGAGACAGCTGAAATTATTGCAGATTCTATTCTCTGGAGCTCTCTGTTTTTTGTTTGTTTGTTTGTTTGTTTTGTTATGTTTTTTGGTTATATTTTAAAACCATATATACATATTATTTTGATAAAAAATACAAGTTAACTTTCAAAATCTTCTGTATTTTGCAATGCACTATCAGACTAAACAAATGAGAACAAACCATGTGCATTGTTACAGGGAATTGAGGAACAAAGCGGTTTAGGCTGGAAGGCGAGAGTAACCAAAGGCTTTTGCAGAGATGCTTATATCATGTTCATTTACTCAGGTAATTCCTTTGGTTTTTCTGTATAGACTAGGTAATTATGAGCTAATCTAAATTTTATTCTTCCCTCCCATATCCTCTGGATATTCAAGAAGAAAGATTTCTTCTTTTGTGTATTTATTACAGTGCTCTTGAGACAGCACTACTTTGTTAGAGTAAGTTTAAGTTATAATGCTAGTTTGGAGCTGGGGTTGTGGCTCAGTGGCAGAGCACTTGCCTAGCAAGTGTGAGGCACTGTGTTCAATTCTCAGCACCACATAAAAATCAATAAATAAAATAAAGTTTCATTGACAACTAAAAAAATAATGCTAGTTTGTTTCAGAAATTACTTTAGAACCCACATAGTATCTTGGATAAATATATACAAAATTTAATAAGTCAAATTTACCTGGAATTTATATATCTGTTAATAATTTATACTCTTGACTGTTTAAAGTGAGTGCAATATCAGTACCTTTGTACCAACCACTTCAAGTCATTAGACTATTATTTAGGAGTTCTAATTAATTTTAACATATAACACTCTGTCTTAAAGTTTTCTCCCTTGGTAGCATTTGGCTTCTTATTGCCTGCTTCTTATTTATATATGATGTTTCACTGGAGGATATTAAAGCACAGCCCACAAACTTTCTGTAGGAAATGATATGATCTCTGTTTTGCAGATGGGGAAACTAGAGGCGCAGATGGCTGCATCATTAGCCCTGAGAGATGAAGCAAGTTAGAGACAGCTAAAAACAGTACAGAAGGCATTAAAGCCCAATTCTTCCGCTTATACCCTCCAAAGTACTGATGATCATCATCTATCGTTATCATGACTATTTTTTGAATACCCACTTGGCACATATTATTAAACTGTACTGGGGACTAGATTAAAATCCTTAATGACTGGCAGCTGTTTTTCTCAATGTTATTTTCCAAATTTTCTTCTGCCTCACCATTCCCCCCTGTTTTGTGGTAGAGGCATTAGTTTTACACTAAATGTTTATTTAGAAACTTTTAAAGGAATGCCAGGCTTGAGATGGCTTTGCTGAGAGTACTCACAGGCATCATCTTGTGCCTCATCTCCTCTTTGCTGATTCTGGTGTGAGTTTACCTGTAGTTAGTTTCAGAGTCATTGTCATCAAATCACTCTCACCCATTGCCCAGGCTCTGGAGGGGCGCTTGGTAATCTTGATAATATACTGACAAGATTTGTTCACTCACAACAGTCAATGTTATTACATTTAATACTTACTATTACAGTGGAGCATGAAGTGTTCAGGACATAGTCCTTGCTCTCTAGATAGTTTTGGGGAGAAAAAAAAACCCATGAGAGAGTGTAGTAAATGTTCATCTACAGGCAAAAATTGCAGAAGGAAAGTGAAAATTATATTTTCTGGAGTGCATCTTCCTTAATGATTTTTTTAATAGATGATGACAAGTTTTTTTAAAATCCAGAAAATTCCTTTCTTCACAAAATGAACAGTTACCTTATACAGTAAGAGCACTTATAATTTAGAGATCTTAGTCTAGTCATATACCATTACTGGAATTTAGTAAGAATTTGAGGCTGAAGAGATTAAGTATTTTTTTTTAAGATCATGGATGAGAACCAAGGATTTTCAAAAACATGTTTAATCCTAAGCAAGACATAGAGAGTGGAAACCAATGCTTTCAAACTTCTTTCATGACGAAGTTAAATAATTCAGAAGATAGTAGGTTGAGAAGATAAATATTTCCCTATAACTTTTCATTCTGTCTTTGCTAGTCACTGGAGGCCAGTAGGAGGATCACAGAGTCTTGGAGCTGAAACTGCCTTAGAACCTTTCTCTACTCTCTCTTTGTACTCAAAGAAGAAGTCGAGACTGAGAGAGATTGAGATTGGCCCCAGCCCAGGCTGTTCTTAGCAGAGACAGATTGGGCATCCAGGAATGCATAATTTAAAAATATTTTTTGTATGAATTAGAGGAATATAAAATACAAATTTTAATGAAATTGGAATATTAATTCTGTTTTAACTCTTATGATAAAATGAAGGGGAAATAAAGCACCTTCATGAAATAAGGATTTAGGATGATAAGATATGGAAATATTTTAAGGTAGAAAGCTAATAGTCATCAAAAGGATGACTAGTTCCTAATTTAATAAACACACTGTATGTCCAAATAGTAGAATGATGACTTTGAATTTCAACTAAGAAAGAAGACTGTAAAAAATAATAATTCCAGGATGGGGCAGCTTGAAGCACTATGGTTGTTTACTTATTTCTTTAATCTCTGAGATGTTAACTCTGAGAAAAAGCATTTCTGTACATTGCTGCTTAAAACCCTTACTGTTTGGTTTGAATACATTTCTAACCTGCCATGTTAATTGTTTTTAACTTCCTTTACTTTGTGCTAAAGTACATACAAAGGTTTACATAATAATAAAGATTTACTATAACTTATATGATAAAATTGTATTTAGTATATAGATCAAGAGATTCAAAACAGTAAACAAAACTCCTCTGGGATCTGAGAGACCAAGCTCAATACAGAAAGTTATGCTTTGGGTTGAAAAACGAGCTTGTCAGCAGGCAGAAGCATGAAGCATGACACCGAATGCAGGGATGGTGTTCAGAAACCATGGGTTTCAGCCAGGATTGATTATTGCTGTGAAATTACTAAACTCTTCAGCCCTTCTTCACAAGCCGTGTCTCATCTGCTCTGCTGGCATGGAGAAGAGTCAGGAGTAGAGCATTGTAATCCTAGCCGGCATCCAGCCACGGGAACAACAGCTAGCTTCCGGAAGCTTCTGCAATTCTTTAATTCTTTACAGATAAGAATTGCAGGAGCTGGAGGGAGTGTGGAAGTGCTGGGGGTGGGGTGGGGGCTGAAACTGGCCAAATTATATTGTTACATTGCATGCATGTATGACTATGTAACAATAAATCCATCATTATGTTCAACTACAATGCACACACACACAAAAGAATTTCAGGAGGAACCAAACTTTGGAGCTAGCAATATAATGATAAAGTTAAGTGTTCTTTTATGGAGGGAACTGCCTTAGAAAAGAAGATATTCCTCCATTTTTGGTGAGAATGACTTGTTTGGTAGAGCTGATCTCTTGAGAGCAGAACTGAGTTCATGACTGCCCCTAACCCAAATAGCAAGGGACATCTTCATTTTTTTTTTTTTTTGTTTGTTTATTTTATGTTTAAGAGCAAGCTTCTATAACTCTTGTGGAACTGAAGGTGATAACTTCACTGTTCTGTATGTGCATGCTGATTTTACACATCTCTACCATCTCCTGGATAGTCCCTTACCTCCCACTGAAATTCATATCCCTTGAAGTAATTAAACAAGGTCACATGACAATGTATGAGCTAACTCCTTGTTTCAGTCAGCTTTTCTCCTCCTGTGACCAAAAGACTAATAAGAACAATCCCCGGTACCAACCTCCCTTAAAAAAAAAAAAAAAAAAAAAAAAGAAAGAAAGAAAGAAAAGAAAAAAGAAAAATTTAGAGAAAAAGTTTATTTTGGGACTCACAGTTTCAGAGGTCTCAGTCCATAGATGGTTGACGTTCTTGCTCTGAGCCTGAGGTGAGGCAGAACATCATGGTAAAAGGGTGTGGCAGAGAAAAGCAGCTCAGGACAGGGCAATAAGGAAGCAGAGAGAGCTTTATGTACCAGGGATACAATATATATCCCATCTCCTCCATCTATGCCCTACCTGCCTATAGTTACCAACCAGTTAATCCAGCTCAATGGATTAAGCCATTGATCAGGCTAGACCTCATAATTAATTTAATCATTTTATCATTTTGCCTCTGAACATTTGTGCATTATCTCACATATGAGCTTTTGGGGGATACAATATATTCAAACTATAACACCCTTTTCACTTTAAAAAGATTCAGAGTATAGGCATGTTTTCAAGTCAACAGGATTGAGGCAAGCTTTATAATTTTTTTTTCCTTGATTTAAAAAAAAATGATGGTATCCATTGACCAGCACCTAATTCTGTATAGGAATTCATAATAGACAGGAAAAATGAGGAGAAAATTTCAGAATCAAGGAAGCAGGAAAGGAGAAAATGTTTCTGTTTTCTAGCTTACATTTACAAAGGAAGACCAGATGTCACAGTTCAGAGCGTCCCTGTTGCACAGCTCCATGACAGCAATTTGGTGCCTCCAGGAGCAGTGACCTCATCACTATTTATCTTCTGAAACACAAACTGTAAGCCAGTGGTTTTCACAGTAAGTTCATGGTTCCACCATACCAGAATCACCAAGATACATGTTAAAATGTAGGTTTCTGGACTGGGCCTCTTCCTATTGAATAAGGAATAGGGACTAGAACTAATAATGCCTCAAATGATTCTTATGAGCAATAAAATCTTAGAACCCACATAAAGTGATTTATTTCAGATTTTAAGTGCAAAAAGAAGGTATTATATGAAAAAGATATGAAACACTTACTAAATATAAAGTGCATTTTACCTTGAATAAAAATAAGATTACTTGTTCCAGAATCTGCTTTTTGTTCTTTAAAGCTTTATATACTTCCCTGTTCATGACCCTTACTTATGTAATAGCACTGTGGCCAAGCTAGATTAAGAGGTGCTGAATGGAGCGGAGATAGTATAAAAGGGATAAATGGACTTCTTTTCTCATCTGCCAATTTTATGTAAATATTTGTGAGAAGTTTCAGGTTCTCAAAATTACTTTATATTCACATATTTATAACATGTACAAGATTTTTAAAAAATCTGGTTTTTTTTAGATCTAATTTTCACTTCTATTTAGATGGTTATTTAAATATGCACCTAAGCACAATTTGAACATACAATGTATTTCAATTCAATGGCTTCTTGAATCACATCTAAAACCCAAGGAGGGTATTGGGAAAAGCCACTGCAGTTTTTTTTTTTTTTTTTTTTTTCTTTTAACAGAAGATAATCAGCACCATCTAGTGGATACAATTAGCCTCTTTCCTGAAATTGAGGCCCAAGAGGAGGTTCAGAGAACAGACTATGAAACCTGGTTTGGAATCCCAATGCCAGTTTCTGGGTGATCTTGGAAAAAGTAACCTTTTAATCCCCTGCAATTCAAGCATAAATTTGAATAATAATTGTGCAAACTCATGGTATATTATGAAATGAAGTGAAATGATGCATCCAAGGCATATCCTAAACAATAAATGTAACATTTAATAATGCTAAGCATAGACTCTTAAAAAGTGGGAACTGTCCAGTGGCATACACTTATTAACTGCCCTTCAAAAGAAATGACTATTTAACCCAGTTGGTGGAATCTATAATATGAGGCTTAATGAGATTCTTCTCCTTGTTATATTTGGTACGTACTTATGGTGAGAAAAGGGAAACTGGGGCAATGAGACTGGTAGTTGGAGGCCAGATGGAATACAGTGTGGGCTCTTCCTCTTTGATTTAAATCTGACTCTGCTCAGAAGGAGGATGGGGAGTAGGGAGAGATTGAAAACAAAACAAAAGCTAACTCAAAACCAACACTACCATATGTCATCAACCTGGAGTAAGACCAGGGAAATTTTAGCTGAAAATATCTTGACTCTAGGAGAAATTGTTATGAATTACTTTGAAAGGCATAACACTTTATAGACTATGTTTGCAGAAATGCAGAAATATATGGTGCTTTTTGACTTATATCTGAATGTTAAATTGTTTTGAAGGAGACACCCATAATAGCTGACACAGAAATATTTCCAGAAACAAATACACAGCCACTACAGTTTATTAGTTTGCTCTCAAGGCACACACAGTCTCTCAGCAGTTTGCAAAATGGAAGCAGTAGGAGGCAAATAAAGTGAGAAAAACACAGAGACAAAAAACAATTCAAAATGAGATGAGTTTTATATAAAATGTAACTAGTAGGGACTTAACTTGGGAAGGCTACAAAGAGCGAAGAGACACCAAGTTTCCATTGATCCTGACTTTTATATTAAAAACTTTAATATTCACTAATAATTAGTAACATCATGTGTACTATTTATAACTCTGCTTTTTCTTAGTTTTCTCATCCCCCACACCTATTGCTAAGAAACATGAAATCTATTGTTTTCTTAATGGGCACCATTAGTCACCAAAAATAAAAACTGGAAAGAATGGCCTTCTCTCATGGAAAATATACATTGTGCCGGCACTGGAGATTACCAGTCTATAGCTACGGATTCAGTCTGTATCTGGTAGACCGGAAGCACTGGCATCACCTGAAAGCCTGTTAAGAATCTTGGGTCCCACCTGACACTGAATCAGCATTTTAAACAAGATCCCCACATGATATGTCTGCATGTTAAAATTTGAGAAGTTCTACAAGTTTCAGGTTCATTTGATCTCAGGTGCGGCCCTGCGATCAGTATTTTTTTTTTTTTTTTAATTTTGGTACCAGGGATTGAACCCAGGGGTGCATAACCACTGAGCCACATTTTCCCATCCCTTTAAAAAATATTTTGTTTAGATACAGAGTCTCACTGAGTTGCTTAGGGGCTTGCTAATTTGCTGAGGCTGGCTTTGAACCTTCAATCCTCCTGCCTTAGCCTTCTGAGCCACTAGGATTACAGGCATTTGCTACCGTGCCTGGCCAAGGATCAGTATTTTATGAAAAATCTCCAGGCAATTCTCATGTGCAGTAGAGTGAAGAACTGAAAAACTGGTCTAACCTCATTTTTCAAATGAGGAAACTGTGGCCCATAAAAGCTTATGAATCTACCTGCAAGTTCCCAGCTATTTAGTATCAGAATCCCAATAATGGTACCTCTCCTCCTTAAAAATAAAATAAAGCATTTCCTGTAGTTTAGATAAATGTACCCCAAAGGGTGCCAGCTTATGGTACTGTTGGGAGATGGTAGAACCTTTAGAAAGTGGGGCCTTGTGGACAGAAGTTAGATAATTGGGGACATGCCCTTCAAGGAAATATTGGGTCCCTTCCTTCTCTTTCTTTGCTTCTAAGCTGCCATGAAGTTGGCAACCTTCCTCTGCCATGTGCTCTTACCATGAAGTATTGTGCCATCACAGGCCCAAAGCAACAGAACCAAGTTATCATGGACTAAAATCTCTGAAATCATGAGACAAAATAAAACTTTTCCCCCTTATAAGTTGATTACCTCAGGTATTTTGTTACATTAATGGAAAGCTAACAAAATAGGATGGTGGGTACAGAAGGTAGGGAATGTGGTTATGGGGATTGTTATTTTATATAGGGTGGGTAGGAAAGGCTTCCTTAAGGAAGCAGATACCTTAGGAAAGAGGAAGCCAGTAACATGGATAGCTGGGAAACTATTCTAGGCAGATGAAGTAATAAGCTGGTATGTGTGTATGTGTTTATTTCCAAGGTCCTGACAGACATTAATCTCTGAAATGTAGAAAAAGTATCCTCTTCCTCTTCTCCTTCTCTGCCTCCTCCTTCTTCTTTTTCCATTTCTTCTCTTGCTTCTTCTTTGGGATTGAACTCAGGGTCTTGCACATGCTAAGCATAGGTTTCACCACTGAGCTACGCCTCCAGCCCTGTCAGTTATTATTAAAATATTTCCAACTTTCTTCATATTCTTTGCTCATATGACTCTTTGAAGCATTAGTTTTAAAAATAAGAGCTTCTAAATTTGTAAGTGTTTATAAGAATTGTTACCTGTAGTAAATATTCAATTGTTGGAAAACATAGGGAACATCATGGGATAAATATTTGAACAATATAACTGTTAACTAAAGAATGTTGATATAGAGGTGAAAGGAAATAATAGCATTTTTGGAGGAAACAACTGAAGTTTGGGTACACTGAATCAGGATAGCCCTGTTCCCAATGGTAAGCACAAGAGAAGTATTTCGTAGGGGATTTTCACAAAGAGTAGTTTTCAGAGACAGTTCATTGACTGGCAGAAATCCTAAATTGCAAACCCATTGTGATTGGCAAGTTAACTAGGGTACTCCGAGCTGAGAGATGTTGAAGGCCAGTGAATACTGCCTTAGTTGTTATTCCGTATGTTGGAACATTCTGTGCTTTGACCTTTAGCTGATGTGAGTATAATACTCCCCAAATCTCCAGATTCCCCTTTAGAAAGTCTTAGCTTTAGTTGCCTCACTTTTCTTTCTTTATTTTTTTGTGGAGTGGGTACTGGAAGTTGAACGTAGGGCCTCATGCATACTGGGCAAGAGCTGAACCACTAAGCTATTTTCCCTCCTTCATTTTCTTTCACATGCAAATCTACCAGTGAGATTTGTACCACACTAGAATCAGTACCAGTACCACACTAGTTAGAATCATGGATTGGAACTTCCTAATTTAAGGACTTGCTTTAAATCCCAAAGCCATTTCTTCAAGCACTGCTTAAAAAATTTATATAAAGTGTAATGTGAATATCAATTTATTAATATTTATTTTATTTGCAAGAATGATTCACTGCCAGCAGCAGATAGGACCAGGAACATACACTTATAACATGGCATTAGTTACAAGCAAGACTGACAGATTAGATTGTGACTATGCTTCTCTCACATGCTTCTGTCCTGGTTCCTGGAAATGTTGACCTCAACTTCTGACTCAGAGTGTCAAGCATTTCGGCTCTTGATTCTGACTAAGGTTTAGTGAATCTCTTGCATAACATCTGTATGTTGGCTGCTAAAGTTTAATTCTCATAGGAGAATTAGAATACTTCCTCTCATTTTCTTGATTTCTCAACTTTTTAAAAATTTGGGATTTAGAAAAGTGTGAATTTCCCAAGTAGGGCTGGGAAGAAATTCCTGCATAGAAACACTAACAATGAGGGCAGTGAGTAACAGTTTGATCATTTAGGACTCCTGGGCACTGTAAGGACTCTAAGTGAAACAGAGCAGAGGAGTAACTTCATTTGACAGCTTTTAAAATTATTATTCAGGCTGCTGTATTGAAAGTAGAGTAAGGGAGCTGGAGGCCCCTTGAACAACAACAACAATAAGTCATCACAATCAACACCACAAAACAAAACAAAACAAAACAAAACCACTACAGAATGAGATAGATATCATTATCCTAAGTATATGTATGAAGACATGAATGCTGTGAATATATTTTATATACAATCAGATATATGAAAAATGTTGTTCTATGTGTAATATGAATTGTAGTGCATTCTTCTGTTATATATAACAAATTAGAATAAAATGATAATCTTAAGGAAAAACAACAACAACAACAACAACAAAACCAACCAAACAAGCCAATAAAAAACCCCACTACAGTTAGATTACTGCAAAAATCTTTATGAGAGATGAAGGCACTATGGACCAGAATGGAAACCTTGAAGGTTATGAGAATTGCTTGGATTCTGGATATATGTTGAATGTAGAAAGACTTTATAACAAATTATGAGAGGACAAGGAATTGAGGATGACTCCAAAGTTCTTGTTCTGAACCTGGCAGGATGGAATTATTGTTTACTAAGATAGGGGCTGGAGTGGGGAAGTAGTTTAATTTTTTACTTTTTAAGTTTGAGATGGTTCTTACACACCCAAGCAGAAATGTTAAATACACAGTTAGATAAAGGAGTTTAGAAGTCAGGGGAGAAATCTAGACTGGAGATAAAAATACAGGTTCATCAGCATGTGGATGGCATTTACACCAGAAACCAGCACTGTCCTAGATTATAGCTGTGTTCTTCCGGCAATTCGCTTAACCTATGCCTATTTGCTCCACTGAGAAAGACCGAAAAAAATATACATTCTACCTACCTAAAATAATGAGGACAAAGGGGCCATGAATGTGAGAATGGTTTGTAAACTGTAAAGCACTGTCCAGACTGGAGAGTGGAATGCAGCAGAAATTTGATGGTACTAGGGATGAGAAAAATCAGTTTAGGGTCTAGGGAAAGTCTAATGAACTTTAAATTAGAAAAATTGAAAATAAAAGGTGCAAGTAGCAATTATTATCCTTTTTGGACTATGGCCCAATCTGTGCAAAATTAATATTTAAACAAATTTACACACCACCCAAAATTTACCAAGAGCTTCAGGTTCATGATCGCTTTCAGCTGTACAAGACTTAAAAGGCAGGAATAATTATCGCCCTCATTTTATGGTGGAGGAAACCAAGATCAGAAAGGGTAGCTAGCTGGAAAGAAATCATTAACAGGGACCCAAAGACCAACAAACACCGGAATTATCCCTTCTGAGACCAGCCTAAATACGAACAAATTATTCCCCAAGCACAACGTCGGCTGCAAAGACAGAAGACAGCAGAGCCACCCCAGCTCTTCACCGTTGCCGGTTATAGCAGTCTTCCTCGCTGCCCAGAACCCCTACGTCCCATTTCTGGATGGTATGCTCCTTTTCTTTTTATCGCGAGACTAGGAGCGTCCTGCTTCTGGTTGCCAGGGGAACAGCGTTTCTAGAGGCAGAAGGGCTTTGAACCGGTCGCATCTTCACCCCCAGAGGCTGCGTTGGCGGGAAAGACTCCTCCCCTTTGGGGAGAAGTGTGATACTGAGTGTGAGAGGCGCATTTTTGAGCGAGTCGGTTCCCTAACGGCTGGCGGTTAGCTCTGACTTCCCGCCAAGAAGGTGAGGGACAGCACAGGCCACTGGCGGAACTCGGTCGCCGTTACCAGCAAATGAGTGAGCGTCGCCGACTCAGGCTGAGTGACAAAAGACTGGCTGTTAGGGACAGCAGGCAGGGCCAATGAGAAGGCGGGAGGATTGTGGGGCGGGCTCCGTCCCAGGGCGGGCCCACCACCGGAGGGGCCAGGTCGGGCGGGGTGGGGACCAGCGGGCGTGAGCCTCTAGGGCTGATGTTGCCCTGGGAGCTGGGAGTGTTTTGTCAGGATTTCTTGGGCCTGGCAATGATGTCCCCAGCGTTAGGACTCTCACGCCATCTAAGCCAATAAAGAGCTAGAACTAATCCGTGGTTTAAACTAGACCGTAAACGGCAAAGGATGCAAATAGACATTTCGTAGAAGAAAAAAAATGAAAATAAAATGAAGGCCAGTAAAATTTGACTAGAGACTCAACTTTTCTCATAATTGAAGAAATGTAAATCAAAATAACAGATGCCTTTGGACACCTCTCAGATTGGCGAAGATAAAAAGGGTTTGATGAAAACCAGACTGGCACCAAGCAAATGTGGAGAAGCTTATTCATCTTATCACAATACTCTGTTGGTGGTAGTGTAATTTGGTACTTTTTTTTTTTTTTTTGAGCACAATTTGGCAGACTATCAAAATTGAAACGCAAGTGGCCTTTGGTGCAGCAATTGTAATTTATCTTGTGAATGAGCATAATTAAAGACTGGTACAAGGATAGTAACTTAAAATTGAGGTCTCATTTACTTATGGTAGAATTCACCTTTTTAATGCATAGTTCTAGGAATTTTGACACATACAGTTATGTAATTACCACCCCCCATATCCAGATACAGAACAATTTTATCATCCCTTCCCAAATCTTCTAGATCTCTCCTAGTACTCTTTGTAGTTAATCCCTTCTCCAGTCTCATTTAACCTATTAACAGTTTTCTGTCCATAGATTTTACTGATTCCAGAGGGTCTAACTGGTGGAAGCAAACACTATGTTGCCTTTTGAATCTGGCTTCTTTCACCTTAGCGTAAAACACGGTGGTTACTCTTTTATGTTCTATTAGTTACTTGTTCTCTTTTATTACTGGGTAGTATTCCCTTGTGTAGATGTACTGAAGTTTGTTTATCCACCACTAGTTGAGAAAATTGTTTTCAATTTTTTCACAATTTTTAACGAAGCTTCTATAAATATCCACATACAGGTTTTATATGAATATACTTTTTCCTTTCTTGGGTAAACATGTAAAGTATGTTTTTAAGAAACTGACAGTTTTGCAAAGTGACTGCCATTTTACATTATCACTAACAATATATGATTTCTGGTTGCTCTCTAACTTTGTCAATACTTGGTATTGTCAGTTTTTTTTTAAAAATTAATTTTCACTACTCAAGTAGGTGTGTTGTAGAATCTCATTTTGGTTCTAATTAGACACTTTCAGAGCACTGATAATGTTGCACATCTTTTCATGTGCTGATTTGCCATTTGTACATCTTGGATGATATATCTGTCCAAATCTTTCGTTTTCTTGATGACTGTTGATACTTCTTTATATGTTTTGGAACCAAGTTCTTTGTCAGATATGTATTTTGCACATATTTTCTCCCAGTCTTGGAGTTTTGTTTTCCTTTTCTTAATATCTTTTGAAGAACACAACTTTCAAATTTTGATGCATTTATCATTATTTTCTCTTTGAATCTTGTTTTTGATGTTGTATACAAAAACTCTTCACCTAACCACAATCATGCATATTTTCTAGTCATCTAGTTTTAGTTTTTTACTTTTGGTGTATGGTCCATTTTAAAGTATGTTTTAAAATTGCTTTCAGTAGCACATACAATCTATCTTAGCTGATTAAGAACTACATCTGTGTAGTGGAGTATTATGCTGTTGTTTGAAAGCCTGAAGTATATCTATAAAGGTAGTATAGAAAAATCTCTAGAATACATTGCTAAGTGTAAAAAAGCAAGTTGCAGTGTACCATGCCATTTCTATGTATGTTTGTATTGAGGAGGAGGAGGTTGGTATAAAGGATGGAAAGTTTCTGTATATCTGAAAAAAAAAAAAAAAAGATAAAAATCTATTAACATTGGTCATTGGGGTAAAGGGAATTTTGACTTAAAATGTTTACATTCTTCTGCATTTACTTGTCTTTCATGGGCAAGTATTTTTTACGAAATAAGCAAATATAAAAAGTAAAAAAAATTGACCCTGAATAATTTTTAGACATAAAAATAAGGAAAATAAATTAATTTACTTTTTATAGACTTGCTGTTTATAATTACTAAGCAAAGGAGGACTCATTTTCTTTCATTTATCCAAAAATATCAAATTATAGGTACCATATGGTTTGAAATCATCTAGGGAAGTTGGATTTCTCACAACCCAGTATGAAAAAGTTTAATCTTGTTTGAAATGAATGTTTATAAGAAGTTGGCAGATATCAGTTGTGATTTGAACTTAGAATCTGGTCATCTATCTAATTGAATATCATGAAGCAAATAATATTTTGTTTTTGAAATATTTTAATGACATAAGAAAATACTCATCATGTAATGTTAAGTGAGATATATATGAGTCAATTTTCTTGAAAAAGACAGGAAATATAGAAATGTACCAATGATGATTAGCTTAGGGTCATGGGATAATATTGGGTGTTTTTTGAAAAAAATTTTGAATATTTCAAAGTAAATTTTAGAAATCTTCCTACAATAAATAAATTCTTTAATTATAAACTGAAGACATACTTAACAGAAAATCAGAAAATACAGATAAGCACAGGTTAAAAAAAGACAGAAGAACATCCACTGAGCCAGAACCCATCACTCTCATTTCTTTGAAATATGATCTTCTTATATCTCTTTCTGTATATTTCCTTAGAGAAGTTAGATTTTTTTAAAGTAAGATGATTGACATTTTATCTCTCTTCCTTCCTCCCTCAAGTTCTTTTTTCTTCCCTCCCTCCCTCCCTCCTTTCCTTTGTTTCTACCCTTAACCAGTCTTTTATTAAAATGTTACTTTTTTTTTAATTGGTTGGTAAGAGCTCTTTAAATATCTTCATCTTTTGTATATCATCTGTGTTGCTTTTATTTTCTTCAGTTTCTTAGTTACCTTTTAATTTCATTTAGAATTCTTCTTTATGTTCGAGACTCAAGAGCATTAAATGTAATGTAATCATATCTATTTGTCTCTTTTTTGAATTATGCTCTTGTTTTATGGTTAATAATTAATTCTATAGTTATGCTGATTATTTCTGTGTTTCCTTCCAATTCCTTGAATGTTTAATATTATTTATTTGTTTTTAAAACCAGTTTTTACTTTTGTTAAGTAATATAGTAAAAAAAAGTCAAACTGTTCAATAACAAGGGAGGGTAAACAGAGCATTCCTTAGAGGCTCCATCTTACTGTTGCTTGGCTTTATCAATTTTTTGATATTCTCTTTGATTTCCATTAGGAAAGGGTAGATTTTTTTTTAATATCAGCCCTTCCTTTTGCACACACTTCCCCAGATACACTTTGTTAATTAAGACACATAATTTGGTTAATCAATAACCATTTGCATATGGTTTGATCGCTTTTTTGTACAGTGCTTTACTTATTTATTTATTTAATTTGTTCTGTTCAGTCAGTGCTTTACTTTTCTCGTGGAATTTCTATATAGCAATTGAGACTTCTTCTCACTGAACTATAAGATCTGATTTCAGTGCTCTTTGTCCATATATTTTCCAGGTTGAAATTGAAAGATAATCTGTCAGTTATATCCCACCTTTCCTGTGAACTGTATTTAATTTAATTTATTATTTTCAGGAGAAAACATAATAAAACAGACTTCTTTCTAAAGCAAATTGAAAGGTTTATGGAGCCTGTTAGCTGATCCACATCGTTGATGGTACCCTGTGCCTCTCCCCTTATTGATGTGTATTATATCAGCTCTAAACATGCTTCCATCTCGTTGCTTCCTCTGTAAGCTGCAATAAGTCTCCCTTGACAGGCTGCTTAGGCATCTACAAGACATTTGGCCTTTTGGTGACTTATGCTTTTTGGTTGTGATGTGATGGGCTAGGGTGATCCATCATCCCACAATAATAATGTCAGTGCCTTCCTCAGTGAGCCCAAACCCGTTTGCAGAGTGTGAATAATGTTGAGATCAATGCCTTTTTTGGTTGCTGAGATGGGAAGAATTGACGTACTTGTCTCTTAAATATCAGCTTTGGCACATTGAATGGTTGGAGGCGAGGCCACATTATCCCTCTATATGCCTAAGAGGAGCTTTAGGTTGGTAATGTTGTGCTTCCTCTTATGTCCAAGTCTTCTCTGGTTTCTGCTTCTATAGTTCACAAACAGAAAGGCAAGTCATTTTATAGGATAAGAAAGGAAATTTATAGGATAAGAAAGGACATTTACTTGACTTCTTTGTTCTGTTAGGAGTGATGGTTTAATACATAATCACAAGGCATTTAAAGGTAGGTATTGAGAAAACAAAAACTGGAATTGTCATTGTTTCTTCCATTTTACTTAGCATACATGTTGTCCCAATCTCACTGGGTGAATCTAGAAGGGTCCTGATCAAGGGTATAGTTTGCAAGGATCATGTGCTTGCAGTGCCCACATTCTTCCTCTAGCTTAAGCCACCCTGCTTAGTATTTATTGTTTTAAAAAAAACACATTGGAAATAGAACATCCTAGGTGGTGAGAGGATGACATCTATGGATGTCATATGAAAATTAGTTAAGGAGATTGGCAAAGTGCAGCCAGATATGAAAGTTTGTCCTTTAGTAAAGGAAATAGGTTTTATTCTCTTGTGTCTGAGGAACGAATTAGAATCATGGGTTTTAGAGGGGGAGGGCTGATCAAATGAAAGCAGTGCCTTAGAGATTGGTGCTCCTTGAAAATGTGGCATCAAGGAGAAGAGAAGTCAGAGGTAAGAGGGAAGCCCAGGCAGAAGCTGACCTGAAATAGGAAAGTCTAGAATAAGGAAGGCAAAACCAGAAGAAGATAGCAGGGAGGCCTTAGAGCACCATTAAGATGAGTGGGGCCTGGTGGCATAGGCAGTAATTCCTGCTACTCAGGAGGCTGAGGCAGGAGGAACACAAGTTGGAGGCCAACCTGGGCAACTTAGAGAGACCCTGTCTCAAAGAATAAAAGGGACTGGAGAAGCAACTCATTGTAGAGCACTTGCCTAAGCATTTGCAAGGCCAAGGATTCATTCTCCAGTAAATGCTTCTGCATTCTGTTATAGGTACTTTCGGCATCTAACATCTGAGGCAGTTTTGTACTTACAATGGCATAGATTTAATAATTCATGTACACAAGATGACTTTTGATGAAATTGGGGTACTCATAAGTGTGACTTTGATAGTAATGTAATACTTAAAACAGACCGAATAATTGGATATAAACATTAACTAATGTTTATTAAACTATATTAACATTAAACTAACACTTAAATTTCCAAGTTACTTGCTTTTTCATTTTTTGTTTGTTTTAGGATACCAATGGATATTATAAAGGGAAACCTAGATGGGATTTCAAAACCAGCCTCAAATTCAAGAACACGTCCTGGGAGCAGAAGTTCAAATGCAAGTTCTCTGGAGGTGCTCTCACCAGAACCAGGTTCCTTCAAGGTGATTTGCTTCTGAATTCCTTCTCTCAGAATCAGTAACTGATGAAACCAATCTTGTTGTTAACATTCCCCCTTATTTTTCCTCTTTAAAGGGCATTTTCAGGAAGCATTCACAGATTTCTTGGATTTTACTTGAGTGTTTAATATGAAAGTACTCTGACTCCTTTCTTCCTTCCCTTCTTTATTTTGGAGTGTGGTTTATTTGTTCACGTTGTAATTTGTTAAAAGTTTGATGACTTTTTAGAAAGTGTTGACTTTTTTTTACTTCATAAGGAAAATTTGTATTCCAATATCTAATATGTATCCATCAACATTTACCATGAAAATGATTCAGTATTTAAAAAAATGGTTTGAAGCCATGTGGTCTGTTTGTTAGGTGTATTATCTGTTCATAACTTTCTTTTATATTCTCTCTCTTTTTCTTGTAGTACGTCTTCTTTAATTAAAATATCTCAACTGATTTTTAAAAATAATCAGTTTTATCAAGTCTGATGTGGTATAATTTATTCCTTTTAAGTTTGTAGAGGAAAAAATTTGAAATTTATGATGAAAAAAATCTCTGAAAGTTAATGAACTCATACTAACTTTTTTGTTGTTGATTTATGGATTAGACTTTGCATTATGGAACTCCGAGAGTTTTTGTCTATCATGATTTAGTGTAAGAAATAGCACTCTAGATATTTCTAGCAGACAAGATTTGACTACAAAAATCCAGTTCCTCAAAACCAACAGAAGGCCAGCAGGAAATGTAGTCCAAGGAGAGAGCTTCCCCTGGATTTTTGGTTCCCACGTCACACCACTATGCTGCAATACAGAGATCAGAAAACTGCTACTGCTGCTGTTTCTAGCACTGCCACAAGCTTCTCATAACTACAGAGCTGGTAACTAGACATTCAGATATGACCATCTTTGATATATTTTGCCAGATTCCTATCAGGATCTTAGATGGCTTCTACCCCACTTTTGCTTTCCACCTTGTGCAGGTACATCTAAGTAGATGATCCTAACATGCTTCCAGAACCCTCGTGTCAAGTGACTTTGTAAAATACAGTTTCTGCCTGAGCTCTCTGTTTTTGTTTCATCTAATCTTATATTATTACTATATGGTGTGTTAACTCTTGTAGCTTTACTAAATAATTACTAAAATCTGATAGAGTGGTTTGCCTCATCTTATTATTTTTTCAGGACTGTCTTAGCAATCTTTGGTTTTTTGTTCTTCTAGATATATTTTAGATCAGCTTTTTAAGTTCTAAAAATACTGTTGGTTTTTAAAAAAAATTTTTTAGTTATGCATGGGCGCAATATCTTTATTTGCTTATTTATTTTTATGTGGTGCAAAGGATCGAACCCAGAGTCTCACACGTGCGAGGTGAGCACTCTACCACTGAGCCACAACCCTAGCCCCTACTGTTGGTTTTTTTAAAAAAATATTTATTTTTTAGTTCTAGCTGGACACAATATCTTTATTTCACTTATTTATTTTTATGTGGTGCTGAGGATCAAACCCAGGGTCCCACATGTGTGAGGCAAATGCTCTACCACTGAGCCCAAACCCCAGACTCTGTTGGGGTTTTGATTTAAATTATTTTGAATATGTAGATTAATTTGGGGGAGAATTTATAGCTATATGATTTTAAATCCTCCCTTCTAACATTGTGACTCATTTTATCTCTTATTAACTTCTATTTTTTAATTAAAAATTTTACATACAGTAAAATTCACTTTTTGGTGTATGGTTCTGTGAGATCTGGCAAATAGAGTGATGTGACCATTAATATAATCAAGATATAGAACAGTTTTGTAAACTCCTCAAAAAATTCCCTTATTCTATTCTTTTGTAAATAATCACCTCCCAGCCTTAATTCCTGAAAATTATTAATCTATTTTCTGTTCCTGTAGTTTTTCTTTTTTTAGGAGGTCATATACATAGAGTCATATGGTCTTATTTTATCTCCTAATGTAAATACTGCTTTGAGAAGCATCAACTTAGTTGCATGTATCAAAGTTAATTTTTTTTTCATTGCTGAGTATACCATGATTTGTTTCCTAGTTGAGGAACATTTGAATTGAATCCAGTTTTTAGTGATTATGAATAAATTTTTTATATATATAAAAAATCAAAATATAATTTTGTAGGTAAATAAGTTTTTATTTCTCTTGAGTAAATACCTAAGAGTGAGATTTATGGATTGGATGATAAGTGTATGTTTAACAATAAGTGTTTTCTGTTTCCACCAGTGATGTACAAGAGTACTTGTTGCTCTGCATCCTTGCCAGCAGTTGGTTTAATCAGTTTTTTTTTTTCAAGCCTTTCTAATAGACATATAGTAGTATCTCAGTGTAGTTTAACTTATATTTCTCTAGTGATGAATAGAATTCATAATGTTTCATATGTTTATTTGAAATCCACATATCTTTTTTGAAAAATGTCTATTCATATTTTTTGTTGAATTGTTTAAACTATATTTCTTTTTTGTTAACTTTTGAGAGTTCTTAAATATGTTCTAAATAGAGTCTGTTGTCAGATATGTGACAGTATTTTGTCCCAGTCAATGGTTTGACTTCTCATTCTTTCAACTGTGTCTTTTAGAGCATAAACATTTTACATTTTAAGAACATTTTACCATGTTTTTTTCTTTTGAGATTGTGATTTTGGCGTTGTATCACAAAACTCTGTCTAACTCAAAGTTCTAAAGATTTCTCTCCTGTTTTTCTCTGACAGTTTATAGTTTGTTTGCATTTAGACCTATGATTCATTTTTAATTAATTTTTATGTTAAGTCATGAAGTATAGGTCAAGGTTACTTTTTTATAAGGGTATATATTTGTTAAATATTAATATAGCAGCTTCAAATAATTTTTAACCTTCTTGTGCCTTTATGTTTTAAGTTGGATTTTGTTTATTTTATTTAATTGGAAAATCTCTTTTAAACTAGCGGGTAAAATGCACATTTTTTTTTTCATTTTATCTAATCTGTAAAATATATGTTTAAATAACATTTGAATTTATCTAGTCTCTTGGTTTTTTCTTGCATTTTATTAATATTAACTGATTATATTTTTCTGTTTCAGTTTACTGATTTGAAAATTATATTTATGTTCTTAGAATTTGATGAACAAATTCCAAAGTTTACCAATATTTCTTTTTCCTTCTAAAAAATGCAAAGACTTTAGATATTATATTGTCACTTTTTCTAATTTACATGTAATTATTATTCTCTATGGATATTATTTTCATCATTATTGTTTATGCTTTAGGTTTCAATTTACTTATATGTTTACTGTTTTTTTTTTTTGTTTATCCTGGCTTTTTGGAAAACTAAATCTTCTTTATTCTATCTTTAATCTTCATTTTGTATTATCTGTATCTATTGATCAGTTTATCTACATCTTTTAGTAATCTTTCTTTGAGAACCCATGAGTGGCAAATACTAAATCTGCTTTTGAAAATGTGTTCATTTTCTAGTTTGACTATTTTTTTTTAACAAAGCACTTTGAAGCTATCACACATTTGGCTTGTGGTTCTCTTGTGGTCAATGAAAAGGCTTTTGTGACCTAATATATTCATTCTGCTGTAGGTTGTCTGGCTTCGTTTTATTTGGTTGCTTTAATTTTTTCTCTTCGTGTTTGGTGTCCATTGATACTTACCTAGGATGGGGTTACATAATTTCTCCTTCCGGAGACTAGAACTTCTTAAAGGATTTGTTGTTTTCCATTTATTTTGGAAAATTTTAAGCCATATTTCAAATGTTAAATTACTTTTATGTTTTCAAATATTCACATTTCTAACTTTCCCTATATAGTTTTTCTGTTTTCTCATTCTAGAAGTAATATTAAATATCTTACCTTTATATCTTTTATATCCCTTTTCTTTTTGATAGTTTCTAATCATTTATCTTTCTGTGCTTTATTGTGAGTAATTTGTAACTACTTTTTGGGTTTGGAATTATTTCTTAATATATCAAGTCTGTTTTTCAGTCTACCCATTGAATTTAAAAATCTAATAAAGTGTTTTTTTTTTTTTTTTCTGGAAGCTCTTTATAGTTTTTTTTTTTTTTAATTTTTCTGTTCTTGACAGTGTCTTGGCTTTTTCTCAAGACTTTTGATTCTTCTTTTTGCCTTTATAATCCTTTCTGAATTGGGTATTTATAATTTAGTTTTATTCTCTACATCTGTATTCTCCTATGTTTAAGTGGGGTACTAGCACCTATAGCATAGGGTCATTGTGAGTAGTGAATGGCACAGTGTATATAAAGTACTTAGCACTGGACATGGTTGATTGCAATTCGTCAATAAATGTTGGTAGTGATTATTATATACTGACAACTCAGTTCTGCTAGGTTTATGTTTCATGTCAGGCAAAGATGCTTGCCCAGGGAACTGCATTCCTAGCACTTTAATCCTCAGTAGCACCCATTTTCTGTCCTGGAGATTTGCATTGCGGTAATGGAGAGTTGAGCTTGTGGATAGGGACAACAAAAACCTTCCAATGGCTGAGGCCGGAAGGGCTAGAGCAGACAGTCTTTCATTGGGAAAGGAAAGGTATATCCTTGAGAAGTGGCTGACCCTCTCTACCTGAGACCTCAACTCTCTTGGGCTCTGTTCACTTCTGTTGCTTCAAAGTCCTGTAATCTCTGTTTTCTCCTGACCCCCCAGTCATGATGCCTTTTCTTGTTTTCTCTCAGGAAAATGCAACTGTGCCAAACTGGTGTTTGCAAAGTGAACTTTGCTAAAATACAAAGGGAAACCAAGATGAAATGGAAAAAAATATGAATGGTATAAAAATAAATAATCAAAGCACAGTATTCTGATGATAAGATTCTCATTAGAAGCACATCTCGATTCAGATTAGCCACTTTTCAGCCATTTGATAGTGGAAAATAACTGTCATATTGGACAGCACAGCTCTAGATCTCTGACTGCTCACCCACATATGAGTTCAAAGGGGTTCATCGTGTATCATCTCAAGAGCCTGGCTGGTAGCAGTTCACTTTAGGACTGATTTTGACCTTTCTCCATTATTGATAGAGATTGTTGGAGAATGGTAGATATTTGGTATAGATGTTATTAAATTTGTGTAGTTAAATTACATTTAAGTAAACTTCGTTATATTTCTAGATACTTTAATGCCAGTGTACATATTTAAATATGTCTCTACATATGCTTCCATTAGTGTTAAATATTTGAAAATATCATATTTTAAGAAAACAAATTATGTTATTTCAATGTCCTTTAGTCCAGCAGGAGAAAATACATTATTTTTGGAAATTTTTTAAAAATTATTTTTAGGTTGATACTGTAAGCACATTGAATTCTGGTAAGGAGGACCACTCAGAAAGCAGTAATACAGAGGAAGGAAGATATAATAATGATGATAAAGGGGCAAACTACTCTGAGAAAATAAAACTGGCTAAACAGGGGCCAGTTGAAGATCTGGACTTGATTCAACATCAGATGACCCCTGAATGTTCAGGTAGGATAATCACAAGTTGATTGGATAATGATAACTACAGATATTTTATTTAAAATATTAAAATTATATGTGTTTTTATCAACTAAGTAGAAACAATAAACTAAAAAATAAGGAGGCATAATTACATTTTTGTAAGAGAATGATCACCAATTTATACTTACAAGAACATTAAGAACCCTTAAATATATTTAGAAATGTAATAAAATATGACATTTAATAAAATTGTTTTCATGTTCAGTTTACAATAATCAAGTAGGGATTATTTTACATATTATGGCATGATTTATGGATCATTTTGATTACTAAAATTGCACAATAAAATATATCCTATAATTTGTAAATGCCCTTTTTAGGGCCAATCCCACTCAAAATTGATAACATTTTGATTTTAAATGTACCTTTTTTCCATGCAATTGAATTAATTCTGGTCAGATAGAATTAGAAGAGCAGTTCTGAAATGTGATCTGCAGAGCCCTGGGAAGACCCTTGTGGGGACTCTGCAGAATGAACACAACTTTCATAATTGCACTGAGATGCTGTTTTCCTCTTTGTCTACTGTGTCAGTATTGGTACTGATAGTATAAAAACAATGGTGGGAAATATTCTGGTGCCTTGGCATGAATTGAGACAGTGGCACCAAATTGTATTAGAAATCACTGTGTTTTTACAACCAGTTACTGGCAAGAAAAATAAATAACCAGTGTCACTCAGGATGTCCTTAATGAAGTAGTAGAAAATATTAATATTATTAGATCTTAAGCCAGTATACATCATCTTAATATCCTGTGTGGCAAGGAAGTAGACATAAAAGAATTTTGTGTATTCTAAGGTGGGAAGGTTGTGTTGAAGAAAAGTACTTGTGTGATAACTTGAACTGGGAGCTAAACTGCCCAATTTTTTGTGGAACACCATTTTTATTTGAAATAACAACTGACAGGCAAACTGGTATCATTCAGACTTTTGTATTTGGCAGACTTATTTTTTCTTTTAAAGATAAAGCAAGTCTTACACTTCAAGGAAAACTACTATAGTATTTGCTACTAATGATAAAATTTGAGCATTCTGCTACTAATGGTAAAATTTGAGCATTTACATGAAAATTAGAATTTTGGAAAACTTGTGAATGTTATTCAATAGCTTATCAATACTTAGACTTTTTTGATAAAAATAGGTGGTAATATTAACAAATGTGACTTTTGAATATTGTATAATGAAATACGTTTATATTTTGAATTCGTGCATAATTCTGTTAGCCACTACTTTCCAAATGGCAAATGCAGGATTAAAGATTCATTTAACATGAAAGACAGAGCCAAAGATTTTAGTGGAACAAACTCAGAAAGCTCACTGATATGGTTACAGGTTTCACACTACAATTAACCTTTAAGAAGCTACCCCTGACAAATTTTGGTACAGTACTAAAGAAAAATAACTAGTTATTTGATAGACTACTAAATCTCTCTTTTCCCAACTACATATCTATGTGAGGCCAAATTTTCCTCATGTACTTCAATCAAAACATAAAATTACAATAGGTTGTAAAAGTACATATGAGAATCTAGATGTTTTCTATTAATCCAGATATTAAAAGTTGAAAATAATGCTAGTCTGCTCACTAATATTTTGGAAGACTAATAATTATAACATGTTAGTTATGTTAACATGTAATTAGTAATACTTTGTTTACTATTATTTAAAATGAATGAATAAATGTATTTTACAATAATTTTCAGTTCTGCTTTCTAAGATGGTAATTATAAAAAGATATAACCTACATACATGAAGACTACTTTGGGCTCTCAATAATTTTGAGGTGGTGAAGAGGACTATGACAAAAAAGTTTGAGAGCTGCTAATTTAGAATATGGTTGGGATGAGATGAGTTCTTAAAGTTAGGCAGGTGACTCAGGATTACAGTTATCAGGAAATAAGATATTGTATTTGAGATTAGCTATTGGCCCAGTCTACACGGTATTTTAAAATATATTTTTAGTACTGTGTGAATTACTTAAAAATGCCTATTATATAGACTACTTAGATGGAGCTTGAGAATGCTAGGATTAGTAGTTGGGAATTAGAACTAAAGGGTATTACATTTGAATTATATAAGCAATAAGATTTGAGGATACTTCTTATTGATAAGATTAATATTCTTTTTGAATAAACTTCCTTCTTCTAAAAATACCTCCCTCTTTTTTTTCCTTAAAGAGGAAGCAATGTATGTTATGGGGACACATCACTGGTCTCTTTGGATTTTCAAAAATTGCTAAATTTGGCCTCATTTAGCATAATATGCCATTTAAAGTGATTTGTCCTGAGATGACTAAGACTTAATACTTGAACATTTATGCTCATTGCCAGAGAACCAAATTTCATCAGATTTCATAGAGGGTGTGTTATTGCTTGGTGGCTAAGAGCTGGAGTCAGACAGATGTGGGTGGAACTGACTCTATATTTACTAGTTATATTACATGTATGAACTCAGGTACATATTAATGTCAGTTTACTAATTTTTAAAATGAAGACAATGACTATGCCACTTTACAGAGTTAAGGTGAGTGTTAAATGAGTAATGCATGTAAATAAAGCTCTTAATGTGCCACAGGTCACTCTGTAAGCTGCCCTCATTATCATTAATTCTAAATTAAAATTTGAATGATGGAAGATCATTTTTTATTTTGGTACCAGGGATGGAACCCAGGGGTGCTTAACTGGGAGAACAACAACCCCAGTTCTTTTTATTTTTTATTTTGAGACAGGATCATGCTAAGTTGCTTAGGGCCTCGGTAAGTTGCTGAGATTAGCCTCAAACTTGCAATCCTTCTGCTTTAGCCTCCCGAACCACTGGGATTACAGGTGTGTGCCACCATCCCTGGTAGTCAAAGCATTTTTAAGTGCTTTAAGAAATTAGAAACATGGAGGGGCATGGAGAAAAGTGTCTGCCTACATTAGGTACTTATTGGAGCTTGTTTCTTCTGTATGTTGAACCACTTTGTGGTGCTTATGATATACTACTTTTTTTTTAAAAGGGGGGGAGGGAGAGAGGAGAATTTTTAAATATTTATTTATTTTTTTTTAGTTTTCAGCGGACACAACATCTTTATTTGCATGTGGTGCTGAGGATCGGACTCAGTGCCACGCGCATGCCAGGCAAGCCTGCTACCGCTTGAGCCTCATCCCTAGCCCTGATATACTACTTTTTACTGTAGCTCTCTATACATGCCTTCTGTTTCTCTAGAAAGAGTTTGGAGTCTTCAGCAATTTTAGGATAGGATATATGTCTTATTCCTTATTTACTATTTGTTAATCATGGATAGGGAATGTATAGAAGAAGGAAGGAGAAAATTTGGGATTTAAAATAATAAGGGAACAACTTATGAAAAGGCCTGGTTATCTCAACTGTAAAATAGAGACAAATGTCTATTTTTCAGAGTTATTAGATAATTATATGAAAAAAATATATGAAAGTACCTTGTAAATCAAGTTGGTTACATGACGTCAATACAATAGTTACTATTGTCACTATACATAGTTGTTAAGTCAAAGAATAAAGACTAAAAACAATAAAACTTTATGGATTTATTAAACTTCAAACCTGTTTCTACTTTCAACACAATATAGATGAAACCAAATTAAAAGAAGTAGACTCTCAACTTCAAGGTGCTATTTATAAAATGAACAGACTTGATAAAATATTGGCAAAAAAACAATACAGAGAAAAAGAAATTAAGAAGCAAGGTCTAGAAATGAGAATAAAGTTGTGGGAAGAACTTAAGGTAAGAATTGTACAACTATGTGCCAATAGTAAGAAACAATTTCCTCTAAGAGAATAAGAAAAGCATGGACTGTGATAGTGTTAATGTGGTCTGCCTTTGTTATTTTGTGGAGGTGGTGACATAGCATGAATATGTGTGTATGTGCTGGGTACAGGGGTGAAATGTTTCTGGAACGAGACTTTGGGCACTGTGCTAGCATGCTCATTGACCTGTCTTACTAGTGTCAGATTAGAGCTCCTCAATCTCTGGAATAGGGAAGTGTATGATGTCTGCTTTCATCAAGAATGTATATTTGCTTTTTCTTCAGTGAGCTTACATTTTGGAGATAAACAGGAAAATACACAAAAATTGAATTCCCTAGTTAGTTTATTACTTGAGTAACATTTATGACAATCAAGTTGGGAGTTTACTGTTTCATGTGTTGGTCAAATCTCTTCAGGAAACTGTAAGGTACTTGAGGAATGAGCCATGCTCAAATCGTTTTTGTTTCAACAAATTTCTGGTGCTTCATTAACATTGGCTCTCTTGGACTTCTTATTTTCTGTAGTATTAAGGGGTTGAGGTTGACCAGATGTTGTTACTGATTTGGTATAGAGCCATTGACTCTTATTTGTATTTTGCCCCTGAAAGGAGAGCACCTGTGAGATAGGAACCTTGTGATAATAAATTGGTTGTTTTTGATAAAATAATTCTTAATCATCTAATGACTTCGGAGGATATTTCCTAGGCCTAGGCAGTATTATGAATTAAGAAGGAAATAATTGTGAATACATTTTTTACAGAGATCTCAGGAAGGCCATTGAGATCAAAGAAAGCAACCCCAAATGCAGTGTTTTAAACTAGAAAAATGATTTCTATAAATCTTGCAGAAAAAGTTAGTTTATCACTTTTTCTTATGGAAACTCAAATTGTTTTTATTTCCTTTGAAATAAGAATTATAAATAGAAACAGTAATATACTTGAAATGTCTGAAATTTCAATTTGATTATACCTTTAGGTTACTCTTTAGTTATAAAAATATCTAACAGAAACTTAAGATTTTTTAAGCAAAGTGATTATCATATGTTGATGATAGACATATATTTCAACTCTATCTGGAAATATCTTTTGACACAATTTTGTGGAAACAGGAAATATTAACAAATTTCCTATTTAAAGGAATATGAATGGCCTGAGGATTCTTGTTTGTATGTATATGATAGGAAACTATGCTATAATTAAAAAATCAGTGAGTATAGCTATCTTCTTGTTTAAATTTTAATTTTTATTTCATAGTCTGCAAAAAATAGTGAAGCTTTGCAAAGTAATGAGGAGATGGAAAATACAAAGAAATTTTTATCTTTGACTGCTGCATCTGAAGAAACTATTGGTGAGTAGATGTCATTCATCCTTGTTTTTATCTGAGTCAGACAAGATTTGGATTAAAGTTAAATTCCTGATCCAAAATTTCCCCTTTTCTTCATGAATTTGACTCTTCTTTAGAGGAAATATGATATGAAATTACTCTGAGCTTAGGTATGTTTCATTGTGTTTAAGTATTTGTATCTTAATAGAGCATGGACAAATTGAGAAACAGGCCCACTATGTCTTTGCCCTTACTTTCTGTCCCTGTTTGATTCTTCTAGAGGATATTTTATTCTGATAGTCCTCTATCTCACCAGGTAAAACACTCAGGCCTATGCAACCCCCTTCATAAAAATCTACTTCTGATATATCCTATTATCTTACACTCCTAATTTTTCAGACTAACCAATTAGTTCTGCACATGTATTTCTACTTATCCCTTTGTGTGTATGTGTAAAATTGTGAATGTTCTTTTCAAATGTAAATATGATGTAGTCATATATTCTTAAACCCACTTACTTAATAGTGAAACTTTTAGAGAGTGGAAGCAGTTGATACGTTTTGCTTGGCTACTTTTGGAATCCTTTAGTCAATATCCCATAGGTGGTCTTTGTGGTGGAAGAGCTCTAAGCAGTGTCCTGAGTTCTCTCAGAATACTGGGATCTTTTTATCTTATATAAAGTGAATGTCTAACATTGTGGAACTCCAAAAATCTGATTCAGACTACTGAAGCACTTTTAGTGGAACAATAGTCGATCTTTGTTGTGAATAATATTCCTTCAGGTTTATTCCTTTCTGGACTAGTATTAAGAGCTCAGAAGCTGCTAGGGCTTGAGAGATTTGAGTTTATAGTGCACCAAAATGTTTCTCCTTAAGAAGATGGGTGTTTCATCTGGGTTGCCCCTTCTGTAATGAAGGACTTTAAAAAAAAATCAATCTTTCAAAATTTCAACTTCTTAGATCCATAGCTGGAGTGACCTTATTGAAATTTACCTTGCCATTTGTATATCCTACTTGAAACAACAAAAAATTAGCTTCTCTATATTAAAATCCTAGATAGTTTACTTTCTGCTACTTCTACCTTATTACAGAAGTAACATCGGTAATTAATTGTGTTGGAAAACATGGGTAAACAGAATGAAAAAAATTGCTATCACCTAAATTGTCAACATGCAGAAATAATCACTATTAATAATTTGGTTTATTATTTTTGATAATTTGGTTTATTATTTTTCTTTTGAGACATGTTTAGTGTAAACATCTGTATCTACCTACCTATCTATCTAAGGATAAAAATGGGATAAAATTGGATTTATGGTGTTTTTTAAGCTTTTTCTCCACTGGTTTGTATCTCATGAACCCCTTTAACTGTTACTAAGAATCTCTGTGGTAGCTTGTTCCCAAAATGGCTGCCCTCAGAGCCTTCCCTCTATGTACTTTCATTCTATTCCTCATTAAGAGACATAATTTCTCCTATTTCTCCCGCCCTTTTCAGTCTGGGCTAGCCTGGAATAACTTTGACTGATATAGCCAAGGCAATACTATGCCATTTCTAGGCCTTGCCTTTAAGAAGACTGGCAATTTCTGTTTCTTTTCCTGGCTTATGCAGATGAAAGCCAAACCACCCTGAATCTGCTGTGCTGTGAGAAAGCCCAGACAGGTCATGAGAAAGGTTAGGCAGAGAGAAAATAATTCTGGCCAGTTCTAGGATATAATGTCCCCCTCAAATTCATGACTACCTGGAATTGCAGAATGTAATTTTATTTGGTAATAGGGTCTTTACAGATATACTTAATTAAGATGAGGCATAATAGAGTAGGATGGACCTAAATCCAATGACTGATGTCCCTTATTTTCATAAAATAAGCATAAGAGAGGACATAAAGATATAGAGACACCAAGATACAGGGAAGAAGACCTGTAAAGATAGAGGCAGAGATGGGAGTTATGTAGCTACAAGCCAAGGACTACCAAGGATAGCTGGGAGCCACATAAACTAGGAAAATGCAAAGAAGGAAATTCTCTGGCAACACTATGATTTTAGATATCTAGAGAATAAATTTATATTGTTTTCAGCCACCTAGCCCTTGGTAATTTGTTACAGCATCCTTAGGAAACTGACTTACCAGCTGTTCTAATTATCTCAGTGCCGGCACTAAAGTTGTGAATTAAGAAGGAACTGTAAGCTGGGCATGGTAGCTCTTGCCTATAATCCCAGTGGCTCCAGAGGCTGAGGCAGAGGATCACAAGTTCAAAACCAGCTTCAGCAACTTAGTGAGGCACTAAGCAACTTAGGGAGACTTTGTCTCAAAATAAAACATAAAAAGGGCTAGGGATGTTGTTCAGTGGTTAAATGTCCCTGGGTTCAATCCTTCACACACACACACACACACACACACACACACACACAAACACACACACACACAAAAGTAACTGTGGACATTTCAGACTGAGAAAACACCACAGAAAATTACCAAGGCAAGACATTGAGCTGCACCAGATTTCTACAACCAAATGCAGGACCTAGCCAGTCAAGGCCCCTTTCCTAAGAGACAAACTGCTATAGGCATCAAATTCCTAACGCATAGAAGCATGAGCATGGTGCCATGGTGATTGTTTTATGCTATCAAGTTTTATTTTGAAATAGGTATAGTTCTTGTATACCCTTGCCTAAGCTTCGTATAATGTTAATGTTTTGCATTACCATAGTACTATAATCAAAACTAAGAAATCAACATTGCTACAGTACTGTTAATTAAACAGTAAACTTCTAAAAATGTACCAGCTTTCCCACTGATATCCTTCCCATTTTTTCGCATCTAACCCAGTACCCCATATTGCATTTAGGTATTACGTCTCCTTGTCTCCTCTAATCTGTGATGGTACCTCAGTCTTTCCTCGTCTTTTGTGACCCCTTTCGAGAGTAGTTATTTTCATAAATATCCTTAAATTTTGGTTTGTGTGATGTTTTCTCATGATTAGATGAAAATTATTCATTTTTAGTAGGTGAATCTCAGAAATTATGTGTCCTCCCTCAGTCACACTTGGGATTCATAATGATGATGTATTATTGATTGTGTTAACTCTAATCACTTAGTTAAGTGCCTGCTGGATTTTTCCACTGTAAGGTTACTATTTTTCCTTTTGCACTTAATAAATATCCTGGGGGAGCTACTTTAAAGCTATGCAAATATTCAGTTTCTCTGTAGATTTTTGCCTACAAATTTTAGCATTAATCAGTACATCTTACTTGAAGTAATTATTACCATATGCTGTGAAATTTTGGGTGATTTTTAATGCATAATAGAAAACTGGAACAATTTATATCAGCAGTATTTTAAATGGCCATGTGTCAATTTAACGTGTGTATGTGCCATCATTTGTTTAAACCCTGATGTCAAACATTTAGTTTTTTTTTTTTAATTACACAACAGCTGCAGTGATCTTCAACATGCTGAAGATTTGGGCCTACTTTTTCTTCTGTTAGGTGCAGAGTCTCTCTCTCTATATATAAGAGAAATTACTTAGTCAAAGGGTGTTGGACTTTAAAAAAATTTTCTAACCATATTAACTATTGAAACCAATTCAGACTTCTACCAATATTTGTATCTGAATATTGTTTTCCTAAACCCACAACAATGGATTTTATGATTATTTTAAGCTTTATTTACTTAAAGTGGAATTTTAAAAATTTGTCTCTCTCTGATTATCAGAGGTTAAATATTTATTTTTTGTTTCACCATGCTGTGAATTGCTTGTTTATATCTTAGTATCTCTTTTTTTCTTTCTTAGATATTTGTTCTTTTTAAAATTTTTCAATTTTAAATTTATTTATGTATTCTAACTTGTTATATGTGATAGCAGAATGCATTTCAATTTATAGTACACTTATATAGCACAATTTTTCATGTCTCTGGTTGTTCATAAAGTAGAGTCACACCATTCGTGTCTTCATACATGTGCTTAGGGTAACGATGTCCATGGCATTCCACCATCTTTCCTACCCACATTATCCTTCCCTTCTCCTCCTTCCCCTTTGCCCTATCTAAAGTTTCTCCATTCCTCCCATACTTCACCCGCCTGCCCCATCCCCATATGGATCAGCATCTACATACCAGAGAAAACCTTTGGCCTTTGGTTTTTTGGGATTGGGTTACTTCCCTTAGCATAATATTCTCCAACTCCATCCATTTACCTACAAATGCCATGATTTTGTACTCTTTTAATGCTGAATAATATTCCATTGTGTATATATACCACAATTTCTTTATCCATTCATCTACTGAAGGGCATCTAGGTTGGTTCCACAATTTAGCTATTGTGAATGGTGCTGCTACAAACATCGGTGTGGCTGTGTCCCTGTAGTATGCTGTTTTTAAGTCCTTTGGTTATAAACCAAGGAGTGGGATAGCTGGGTCGAATGGTGGTTCCATTCCAAGTTTTCCAAGGAATCTCCATACTGCTTTCCAGATTGGTTGCACTGATTTGCAGTCTCACCAGCAATGTATGAGTGTGTCTTTTTCCCCACATCTTCTCCAACACTTATTTTTGTTTGTATTCTTAATAGCTGCCATTCTGATTGGAGTGAGATGAAATCTTAAGAGTAGTTTTGATTTGCATTTCTCTAATTGCTAGAGATATTGAATATTTTTTCATATATTTGTTGATTGATTGTATGTCATCTTCTGAGAAGCATCTGTTCAGTTCCTTGGCCCAGTTTCTGGTTGGGTTATTTGTGTTTTTTTTTTTTTTTGTGTGTGTGTGTTACATTTTTTTGAGTTCTTTGTATATCCTAGAGATTAGTGCTCTCTCTGATGTGAGTGTGGTAAAAATTTGCTCCCATTCTGTAGATTCTCTATTCACCTCACTGATTGTTTCTTTTGCTGAGAAGAAGCTTTTCAGTTTGAATCCATCCCATTTACTTATTCTTGATTTTATTTCTTATGTTTTAAGGAGTCTTGTTAAGGAAGTTGGGGCCTACATGATGAAGATTTGGGCCTACTTTTTCTTCTGTTAGGTGGAGGGTCTCTGGTCTAATTCCTATGTCCTTGATCCACTTTGATTTGGGTTTTGTGCTGGTGAGAGATAGTAGTTTAATTTCATTTTGCTACATATGGATTTCCAGTTTCCCAGCATCATTTGTTGAAGAGGCTATCATTTCTCTGATATATGTTTTTGGTGCCTTTGTCTAGAATGAGATAACTGTATTTATGTGGGTTTGTCTCTGTGTCATCTATTCTGTACCATTGGTCTACAAGTCTATTTTGGTGCCAAATACTGTATCGTTTTTGTTATTACTGCTCTGTAGTATAGTTAAGGTCTGGTATAGTGATGACACCTGCTTCACTCTTCTTGCTAAGGATTGCTTTGTCTATTCTGGCCAAATTATTTTTCCAGATGAATGTCATGATTGCTTTTCCTATTTCTATGAAGACTGTCATTGGGATTTTGATTGGGATTGCGTTAAATCCGTATAGTGCTTTTGGTAGTATGGTCTTTTTACAATATTAATTCTGCCTATCCAAGAAAAAGGGAGATCTTTCCATCTTCTAAGGTCTTCTTTAAATTTCTTTCTTTAGCATTCTGTAGTTTTCATTGTAGAGGTCTTTCAACTCTTTTTGTTAGGTTGATTCCCAAGTATTTAATTTTTTTTTGAGGCTGTTGTAAATGGGGTAGTTTTCCTAGTTTCTGTTTCAGAGGATTTGTCATTGATGTATAGAAATGCCTTTGATTTATGGGTGTTGATTTTATATCCTGCTACTTTGCTGAATTCACTTAATTGTTCTAGAAGTTTTCTGGTGGAATTTTTCAGATCCTCTAAATATAGAATTATATCGTTGACAAATAATGATAGTTTGAGTTCTTCTTTTCCCATCTGTATCCCTTTAATTTATTTCCTCTAATTTCTTTGGCTAGAATTTCAAGGACTATGTTGAATACAAGTAGTGAAAGAGGACATCCCTGTCTTGTTCCAGTTTTTGGAGGGAATGCTTTCAATTTTTCTCCATTTAGAATGATGTTGGCCTTGGGCTTAGCATAGATAGCTTTTCCAATGTTGAGATATGTTCCTGTTATCCCTAGCTTTTCTAATGTTTTGAACATGAAGGGATGCTGTATTTTGTTGAGTGCTTTTTCTGCATCTATTGACATGATTATATAATTCTTATCTTTAAGTCTATTGATGTGATGAATTACATTTGTTGATTTCCATATGTTTAACCAAAACCTTGCATCCCTAGGATGAATCCCACCTGTTTGTGGTGCATGATCTTTTTAATATGTGTTTGTATGCTATTTGCCAGAATTTTATTGAGAATTTTTGCATATATGTTCATTAGAGATATTGGTCTGAAATTTTCTTTCTTTGATGTGTCTTTTTCTGGTTTGGGAATCAGGGTGATATTGGCCTCATATAATGAGTTTGGAAATGTTCTCTCTTTTTCTATTTCATGGAATAAATTGAAGAGTATTGTTATTCTTTGAAAGTCTTGTAGAGGAAGTGCTGAGCGTGGTGCTCAGAACAGCGGCTTTAATAGAGATTTCGCACAGTCTGTTAGAGCTCCTTTCACCGTTAATCTGTAGCGGACCACTTTGCCAAGCAGCAGGAAGAACAAAGAAATCGAAAAAGAGATGCTTGGCTGCTCAGAGCCGCGGGCGCTTTGCTCCCATCTGCTTCCTCTTTCGCTTCGCTCCGGGCAGAGAAGCTGAATGTGTAATCAGCAGTGGATTGTAAGTACCCGAGGCAAAGAAAGCTCAGTGTGCCCCGCCTTTTTTTCTTTTTTCTTTTTTTTTTTGAATATTTTTTATACAGGGAGAGTTTGTGGATTGGGATTGTTGGCGGGGCTGTGGTTTCTGTGCCGAAAACCCACTCCGCGGGAGCCGCCATTTGCTTTCTGCTTGCTGTCTTGATGGCTCTGTATACATTGTCTGGCAGCCGCACCTAGAGGTTGGAGCTGGGCTGCGTGCCGAGCCCTGTCCTTCGAAGGCTGGACTGCAGCCTCGAGCGCCTCGGTGGCCTGTTCGCCGCTGCACCCTCGGGCAGAGCCTGCTCTGGGGTCGTTCTGCACCCCCTGCCAGGGCACCCGTGCTCTGGAGGAGGGGGATGGAGAGCCGCGGCGGCAGCCGCTTGGGCCCCAGGGGCCGGGCACTGGGCTGAAGAGCTGCGGAGGCCAGGGCGGCTCTGCTACGGTTGCAGACGAGCGCAGCGCCCGTGAGCGCGGCCCAGAGACGGAGGCGACGGCGGCAGGGTTTCATTTCTAGAAATCTGGACTGGAAACAGAAGCAGCAGTTTGTATAATCCCAAGAACTTGCTTATGCCAGGAAGCTGTAAGGGCAACATGAATATCATTGAGGAGATCTAACATAGTGGCAGGCTCAGAGAGATCAAGTCTCTGACATCTTCAACTGCGCGGGCATAGGGAGCCGTAAACTGTCTAAATGCTGTTTGCTCAGGATCACTAGGCAATGCTGAGCTGACGTGGATCTGGGGTGTACAGGCTGGGCCCCTCAGAACACACACACAGAGCCCGAATCGGAGGCAATTAAGCTCCGGTTCGCCTGCTTCGTGTGACTCAGCACTAACGATCCCGCTGAAATAATTGGTCGGCCCTTAGGAACTTACAGAGGTAAAAGCCAACCGAGCCTTCATAGGCAGTGGCCACAGGACTGAAACGGGGATTGGGAGAGACAGTCAGGACCCACCCGTTGCATTGGTCACCCCGCAAAGGGAACGAATGGTCACCATTTGCATGGGATACCACCATGGCAGAGAAATGGCGTCACGGGCGGAGGAGATAACTGCATTGAAACCAGCGCGACAGGTGTGTAATCCCCTAGTCATCTCTCTCCACACAGCGGGGAAACCTTAAGGGCCACTCCCAGCTCTCCTGTGAACGCAATAACCAGACCGAGGGAATCAGGAGTGGCACGGGACTCGCAGCGCGGAACTCCCGGCTACCGCTCCCACCAGTGCTGACAACTGAGGTCTCTTGCACCAGCTACCGGGGGCGTGGCTACAGGAGGGCAAGCAAATTCGCTGGGGGATATCAGCCCCAAACTCTACAAACTTAGGGTCTGAGGGAGGCAAACAGGGAGAGTGAGCCCAGGTGTTCATGAAAACAGGGCTCCCAGGAGCAGCAGACCTGGCGTGTAGCCAGTATTGTGGTGAGCGCCACAGGTGAGCACGGCCTGGCTTGAGGAAACACAAGACAAGGCCCTAGACACTCAGGATTGGAGACCCGCCCAGTCTAGGAGAAAGAGCTGCTGCACAGTGAATGGTTCCCACCTATTGAGAGGGAAAGCTTGGCCCAGTGGGCACAGCTCCACCTACTGGAGGAGAAGTTAATAGAACTCTAGGACTGCATTTATTATTATCATTTTTTTCTTTTTCTTTTTTTTTCTTCTTTTTCTTTCATTTTCAATTTTTATTTGTTGTTGTTCTTTAACTTTTTTTCAATGTTTCTAATTTTTTTTAAATTTTTTAATTTTATTATTATTATTTTTTTTAAATTTTAATTTTCAATTTTTTATTATCATTATTATTTTTGTTAAAATTGTTTTTATCTTCTTTCTTTCTTTATTTAATCTGTGTTATTTTTGTTTCTTTTGTCTTTTCATTTCTTTTCAATTTTCTTATTCCCCCTTCCTTGAATTCTACCTGCCTACTCTCATTCTCTTTAGTGACTTCTTCCCTTCCCTTCTAATATCTTTCCTCCCAAGCATCAAATAAATCTATAAGAGTAAACAGAAACTCAGCAGTCAAACAGAACAAGAAGTAACATGAGCAGCATAAAAAAGCAAGGAAGAAAAGGAGTACAAACAATGAAGGACAGCCTAAATATTCAGGAGGACCTAGAGTCAGTAGAAAAATGGTCATATAAAGAACTCAAGGAATACCTTAGACAGATGGAATGGAACCTTAAAGAAGATACGAGACAGCAAATCCAAACAGTGAAAGAACACTTTGAAAATGAATTACATAAACAGATAAAAGAAGAAGTTAAGCATGTTTATCAGGAGATAGAGATTATAAAAAAAAAAAAACACCAAACAATAATTCTAGAAATGAAGGAAACGATAAACCAAATTAAAAACTCAATTGAGAGTATCACCAACAGAGTGGAGCAAGTAGAAGCCAGAACATCAGATAATGAAGACAAAATATATCATCTTGAAAAGAGCCTAGCCAACTCAGAAAGGCTGGTTAAAAACCACGAGAAAAACATCCAAGAGATATGGGATAACATAAAAAAACCAAACCTACGAGTCATCGGGATAGAAGAAGGTACAGAGATCCAAACAAGGGAATGAGTAGCCTGCTGAATGAAATAATTACAGAAAACTTTCAAGAAATAAAAAAGGAAACAGATATACAAATTGTAGATGCATACAGGACATCAAGCACACAAAATCACAGTAGACCAACGCCAAGACACATTGTTATGAAGATATCCAATATACAGAACAAAGAGAAAATATTAAAAGCTACAAGAGAAAGGAGGCAGATTACATTCAGGGGTAAACCAATAAGGTTAACAATGGATTTTTCATCACAGACGCTGAAAGCGAGAAGATCCTGGAACAAAGTATTTCAAACACTGAAAGACAATGGATGCCAACCAAGAATTCTGTATCCAGCAAAATTAAGCTTCAGGTACGACAACGAAATAAAAATCTTTCATGATAAACAAAAGCTAAAAGAATTTGCAGCCAGAAAACCAGCATTGCAAAGCATCTTGAGCAAAACACTACACGAGGAAGAAATGAAAAACAATAACCAAAACCATCAGTGGGAAGTGCCTCTATAAAGACAGAGGGCGGGGGGAAAGCTAACCATGGAGAAACAAACTAAATTAAAAAAAAAAAAAAAAGAAGATAAATAATCAAACATGGCTGGAAGTACAAACCATATATCAATAGTAACTCTAAACGTTAATGGCTTAAACTCTCCAATAAAGCGACATAGGCTGGTAACATGGATTAAAAAAACAAATCCAACAATATGCTGCCTCCAGGAGACACATCTGATTGGAAAAGACATACACAGGCTGAAGGTGAAAGGATGGGAAAAAATATACCACGTACACGGTCCTCGTAAGCAAGCAGGGGTGGCCATCCTCATATCGAATAAAATTGACTTCAAGACTAAATTAATCAAAAGGGATAAGGAAGGACATTATATACTGTTAAAAGGAACCATTCACCAACAAGACATAACAATTATCAATATTTATGCACCAAATAATGGTGCTGCGACGTTCATAAAACAAATTCTCCTCAAGTTCAAGAATCAAATATACCACAACACAATAATTATGGGTGACTTCAACACACCTCTCTCATAATTGGACAGATCCTCCAAACAAAAGCTGAATAAAGAAACTATAGAACTCAATATCACAATCAACAACCTAGACTTAACTGACATATATAGAATATATCAACCATCATCAAGTGGATATACTTTTTTCTCAGCAGCACATGGATCCTTCTCAAAAATAGACCATATATTATGCCATAGGGCAACCCTCAGTAAATATACAGGGGTGGAGAAAATACCATGCATTTTATCTGATCATAATGGAATGAAACTGAAAATCAATGATAAAAGAAGGAAGGAAAAATCCTACATCACATGGAAAATGAATAATATGTTACTGAATGATCAATGGGTTACATAAGACATAAAGGAGGAAATCAAAAAATTCTTAGAGATAAATGAAAATACAGACACAACATATCGGAATCTATGGGACACAATGAAAGCAGTTTTAAGAGGGAAATTCATCGCTTGGAGGTCATTCCTCAAAAAAAGGAAAACCCAACAAATAAATGAGCTCACACTTCATCTCAAAGCCCTAGAAAAGGAAGAGCAAAACAACAGCAAATGTAGCAGAAGGCAAGAAATAATTAAAATCAGAGCGGAAATCAACGAAATTGAAACAAAAGAAACCATTGAAAAAATTAACAAAACTAAAAGTTGGTTCTTTGAAAAAATAAGTAAGATCGACAGACCCTTAGCCATGCTAACGAAGAGAAGAAGAGAGAGAACTCAAATTACTAACATGCGGGATGAAAAAGGCAATATCACAACAGACGCTACAGAAATACAGAAGACAATTAGAAATTATTTTGAAAACCTATATTCCAATAAAATAGAAGATAGTGAAGACATCGATAAATTCCTTAAGTCATATGATTTGCCCAGACTGAGTCAGGAGGATACTCACAACTTAAACAGACCAATAACAATACATGAAATAGAAGAAGCAATCAAAAGACTTCCAACCAAGAAAAGCCCAGGACCGAATGGGTATACAGCGGAGTTTTACAAAACCTTTAAGGAAGAATTAATACCAATACTTTTCAAGTTATTTCAGGAAATAGAAAAAGAAGGAGCTCTGCCAAATTCATTCTATGAGGCCAACATCACCCTGATTCCGAAACCAGACAAAGACACCTCAAAGAAAGAAAACTACAGACCAATATCTCTGATGAACCTAGATGCAAAAATCCTCAATAAAATTCTGGCGAATCGGATACAAAGGCACATCAAAAAAATTGTGCACCATGATCAAGTAGGATTCATCCCTGGGATGCAAGGATGGTTCAATATACGGAAATCAATAAATGTTATTCACCACATCAATAGACTTAAAAATAAGAACCATATGATCATCTCAATAGACGCAGAAAAAGCATTCGACAAAGTACAGCATCCCTTTATGTTCAAAACATTAGAAAAACTAGGGATAACAGGAACTTACCTCGACATTGTAAAAGCTATCTATGCTAAGCCTCAGGCTAGCATCATTCTCAATGGAGAAAAATTGAAGGCATTCCCCCTAAAATCTGGAACAAGACAGGGATGCCCTCTATCACCACTTCTATTCAATATAGTTCTCGAAACACTGGCCAGAGCAATTAGACAGACGAAAGAAATTAAAGGCATAAAAATAGGAAAGGAAGAACTTAAATTATCACTATTTGCAGATGACATGATTCTATACCTAGAAGACCCAAAAGGGTCTACAAAGAAACTACTAGAACTAATAAATGAATTCAGCAAAGTGGCAGGATATAAAATCAACACGCATAAATCAAAGGCATTTCTGTATATCAGCGACAAAACTTCTGAAACGGAAATGAGGAAAAACACTCCATTCACAATATCCTCAAAAAAAATAAAATACTTGGGAATCAACCTAACAAAAGAGGTGAAAGATTTATACAATGAAAACTACAAAACCCTAAAAAGAGAAGTAGAAGAAGATCTTAGAAGATGGAAAAATATACCCTGTTCATGGATAGGCAGAACTAACATCATCAAAATGGCGATATTACCAAAAGTTCTCTATAGGTTTAATGCAATGCCAATCAAAATCCCAATGGCATTTCTTGTAGAAATGGATAAAGCAATCATGAAATTCATATGGAAAAATAAAAGACCCAGAATAGCAAAAGCAATTCTAAGCAGGAAGTGCGAATCAGGCGGTATAGCGATACCAGACTTAAAACTATATTACAGAGCAATAGTAACAAAAACAGCATGGTACTGGTACCAAAACAGGAGGGTGGACCAATGGTACAGAATAGAGGACACAGAGACTAATCCACAAAGCTACAACTATTATAGTTGATAAAGGAGCTAAAAGCATGCAATGGAGGGAGGATAGCATCTTCAACAAATGGTGCTGGGAAAACTGGAAATCCATATGCAACAAAATGAAACTGAATCCCCTCCTCTCGCCATGCACAAAAGTTAACTCAAAGTGGATTAAGGAGCTAGATATCAAATCAGAGACTCTGCGTCTGATAGAAGAAAAAGTTGGCGCTGATCTACATATTGTAGGGTTGGGCTCCAAATTCCTTAATAGGACACCCATAGCACAAAAGTTGATAACAAGAATCAACAAATGGGACTTACTTAAACTGAAAAGTTTTCTCTCAGCAAGAGAAACAATAAAAGAGGTAAATAGGGAGCCTACATCCTGGGAACAAATTTTTACTCCTCACACTTCAGATAGAGCCCTAATATCCAGAGTATACAAAGAACTCAAAAAAATTAAACAATAAGAAAACAAATAACCCAATCAACAAATGGGCCAAAGACCTGAACAGACACTTCTCAGAGGAGGACATACAATCAATCAACAAGTACATGAAAAAATGCTCACCATCTCTAGCAGTCAGAGAAATGCAAATCAAAACCACCCTAAGATACCATCTCACTCCAGTAAGATTGGCAGCCATTATGAAGTCAAACAACAACAAGTGCTGGAGAGGATGTGGGGAAAAGGGTACTCTTGTACATTGCTGGTGGGACTGCAAACTGGTGCGGCCAATCTGGAAAGCAGTATGGAGATTCCTGGGAAAGCTGGGAATGGAACCACCATTTGACCCAGCTATTGCCCTTCTTGGACTATTCCCTGAAGACCTTAAAAGAGCGTACTACAGGGATACTGCTACATCGATGTTCATAGCAGCACAATTCACAATTGCTAGACTGTGGAACCAACCCAGATGCCCTTCAATAGATGAATGGATAAAAAAAATGTGGCATTTATACACCATGGAGTATTACGCAGCACTAAAAAAATGACAAAATCATAGAATTTGCAGGGAAATGGATGGCACTAGAGCAGATTATGCTAAGTGAAGCTAGCCAATCCCTAAAAAACAAATACCAAATGTCTTCTTTGATATAATGAGAGCAACTAAGAACAGAGCAGGGAGGAAGAGCAGGAAGAAAAGATTAACATTAAACAGATACATGAGGTGGGATGGAAAGGGAGAGAAAAGGGAAATTGCATGGTAATGGAGGGAGACCCTCATTGTTATACAAAATTACATATAAGAGGTTGTGAGGGGAATGGGAAAATAAACAAGGAGAGAAATGAATTACAGTGGATGGGGTAGAGAGAGAAGATGGGAGGGGAGGGAGGGGGGATAGTAGAGGATAGGAAAGGTAGCAGAATAGAACAGTTACTAATAGGGCATTATGTAAAAATGTGGATGTGTAACCAATGTGATTCTGCAATCTGTATTTGGGGTAAAATTGGGAGTTCATAACCAACTTGAATCTAATGTATGAAATATGATATGTCAATAGCTTTGTAATGTTTTGAACAACCAATAAAAAAATAAATTAAAAAAAAATAAAAAAGAAAAAAAAAGAAAGTCTTGTAGAATAGCTGTGTATCCATCTGGTCCTGGGCTTTTCTTGGTTGGTAGGCCTCTGATAGCATCTTCTATTTCATTGTTTGAAATTGATCAGTTTAACTTGTATATATCATACTGATTCAGTTTGGGCAAATCATACGACTCTAGATAAATTTTCAATGCCTTTGATATTGTCTATTTTACTGGAGTACAAATTTTCAAAATAATTTCCAATTATCTTCTGTATTTCTGTAGTGTCCATTGTGATATTTCCTTTTTTATCATGGATAGTAGTAATTTGAGTTTTCTCTCTCCTTCTCTTCATTAGCATGGATAAGGGTTTATCAATTTTATTTATTTTTTCAAAGAACCAACTTTTTGTTTTGTCAATTTTTAAAATTGTTTCTTTTATTTCAATTTCAGTTATTTCAGTTCTGATTTTAATTATTTCCTGTCTTCTCCTGCTTTTGGTGTTGATTTGCTCTTCTTTTTCTAGAGCTTTGAGATGCAATGTTAGGTCATTTATTTGATGACTTTTTCTTCTTTTAAGGAATGAACTCTATGCAATGAATTTTCCTCTTTGTGTACTGTCTTCATAGTGTCCCTGAGATTTTGATATGTTGTATCAATGTTCTCATTTACCTCTAAGAATTTTTTAGTCTCCTCTTTAATGCCTTCTGCAACCCATTGTTCATTCAATAGCATATTATGTAATCTCCAGGTGTTGAAGTATCTTTTATTTTTTATTTTATTCTTTATTTCTAATTTCATTCCATTATGATCTGATAAAATGCAGGGTAGAATCTCTACTTTTTTGTATTTGCTGAGTTGCTTTGTGGCATAATATATAGTATATTTTACAGAAGGATCCATGTGCTGCTGAGAAGAAAGTGTATTCACTCGTTGATGGGTGGAATATTCTATATGTCAGTTAAGTCTAAGATATTGATTGTATTATTGAGTTCTATAGTTTCTTTGTTTAACTTTTGTTTGAAAGATCTATCTAGTGGTGAAAGAGGTGTGTTTAAGTCAATCATACTATTTTATTGTGGTCTATTTGACTCTTGAAGTTGAGAAGAGTTTGTTTGATGAACATAGATGCTCCATTTTTGGGGGCATATATGTTTATAATTGATATATATTGTTGGTGTGTGATTCCCTTAAGCAGTGAAATGTCCTTCTTTGTTCTTTTTTATTAATTTTGGCTTGAAGTATACTTTATTTGATATAAGGATGGAAACCCATGCTTGTTTCTGAAGTCCATGTGAGTGGTATGCTTTTTCCCAAACTTTCACCTTCAGTCTGTGGATATCTTTTCCTATGAGATGACTCTCTTGAAGGCAGCATATTTTGGGGTCTTTTTTTTTTTTTAATCCAATCTGCCAGTCTATGTCTTTCGATTGGGGAGTTTAGGCCATTAACATTTAGGGTTATTATTGAGACGTGATTTATAGTCCCAGTAATTTTTTTTATTTTTGGTATTTAACTCAACTTGGTTTCTCCCTTGACTTGTTTTTCCTATAGTGTAATACCTCTCTTTGCTGATTTTCATTGTTGTTTTTCATTTCCTCCACATGGAATATTTTGCCAAGGATGTTCTATAGTGCAGGCTTTCCAGTTGAAAATTCTTTTAACTTTGTCATGGAAGGTTTTTATTTCATCAGCAAAGCATCAACAAATATAAAGCTTATTTTTCTGAATATAAGATTCTTGGTTGGCATCCATTTTCTTTCAGAGCTTGGTATATGTTGTTCCAGGATCTTCTAGCTTTGAGGGTCTAATTTGAAAAATATGCAGAGATCCTAGTTGGTTTTCCCCTATATGTAATCTGATTCCTTTCTCTTATGGCTTTTAAAATTCTATCCTTATTCTGTATGCTAAGCATTTTCATTACAATGTGTCTTGGTGTAGATCTGTTGTAATTTTGTACCTTTGGTTTCCTGTAAGCATCTTGTATTTGATTTTCCAATTCATTTTTCACATTTGGAAATTTTTTTGATATTATTTCATTGAAGAGATTGTGCAGTCCTTTGGTTTGAATCTCTGTGCCTTCCTCTATCCAAATAAATCTAAGATTTGTTCATGATTTCTTACCATCTTCTCTGTGTGATCAACTTTATTTTCTAGATTGTACACTTTGTCTTCATTATCTGATGTTCTGTCTTCCAAGTGATCTAGTTCTGTTGGTGATGCTTTCTATTGAGTTTTTGATTTGATTTATTGTTTCCTTCATTCCAGGATTTCTGTCAGTTATTTTTTTCAGAATCTCTCTTTCTTGAAGTAGTCTTTTGCTTCCTGTATTTACTCTCTTATCTCTTTGTTGGTGTGATCAATGGTTGCCTCTATTTGCTCTCTTATTTCTTTTTTTGGAGTGATTAATTTTTGCCTGTATTTGCTCACTTAGGTCATTCTTTAATTAGTAAATAATTTTAATTATGTCCATTCTGAACTCCTTCTCTGACATTTCATCAACTGCATTGCTAATGGATTCTGTTACTGTAGAATCTTGGTTTGTTTGGGTCATTTTCCTCCCTTTTTTTTTATGTTATCTATGTGTCTTCCTTTCTTGCAGTGTGGATCTGAGGTATTACAGTTTCTACCCTATAATCTTATAGTGTTTCTGCAGATTACCTTTACCTCATCTTGGTGTTAGGCTTCTAGACCCCAGCTGGTGTCCCATAATAAATGCTACTGCAACTGTGCTGAGGATCGAACCCAGTGCCTCATGCATGCTAGGCCAGCGCTCTGCTGCTGAGCCACAATCCCAGCCGTCTAGTCTCGCGTTTTTAAAAACCAAATCAGAACTATCAATTATGTTTAATTTTTAAAGCTTGTGGCATATATATTTCCCTTAAATCCCTAGAATTTACACTAAAGGTGGTGGTGGCAATAGTGGAGTTAACTCAAGATAGCAGTGGAGATGTCCCAAGATGGATGCAACCACTTTCAGAGATGGGGCTGAAAATGTGGGCTGTCAATTTGGAGATGCAGATGCCTTCAGGCCCTATCTGTTGTCTAAAGGTGGAGGCTACTGCGTGGGGAGGGCTATTGCAATGGCTGCAGTGTCCCAAGATGGAGGTAGGGTAGGCCTGGGTTGGGCGTGGGTCTGCTGGTTGGTGGGGGGAGGGTGGGGGGGTGCGGCAGTCCTGCAACTAACCTTGGCCTCAGCTCCCTTGTGGATCAGAGTGGTCCTGTGTCTTGGGCTGGGCTCTGTAGTGGGTATGTCGGGTGGCAGGGTCCTAGGCTGGGGTTTGGGCCTTGGCTCCTGCACGGGTGGGTGAGGATGGTCCTGGGCCATGTCTTAGTCTCTTTTTATAACTCTTTTTAAAAAAAATTGATTTGAAGGACTTATTTAAGTATATTCATTCTTTGTATAAATATCAAAAAAGTTTGAAATTTATTTTTTCTATGACTTTGTGATATTTTTTGGTCTATAAAAGGTTACAATTTTTATTTAATTAAACTTGTCATTTCTTTCATATTATTTACTGGTACTCTGTTTCCATCTAAATATTCTCTAAATATATACTTATACTTTTCTTTTTTTGAAAAATGAAAAATAAAAAAATAATCTACTTGGAATTTGTTTTGGTATCAGGCATGAGGTAGAGGGTTGATTTTTATCCCCAATTTTACTAGCCAATTATTCCAATGTCCCTTATTTAATAAACCATCATTTCTGCACTTATTGAAATGCTAACTTTATCAAGTAATGATTGGGTATACTTCCAAATTTCTATTAGTATTATATTGTTTTGATAATTGTAGTTTTATAATTCATTTTATTAGGGTTGTATCTTTAAAAATGTTTTTAAAATAACATGTTTGCCTCAAACCAGTTTTCTCTGAGGTTAGCAAAATGACTACATTATTTTTTTAAAAAGTGAAAAGCATTTTTATATCTATAGCTTATAAAGTTTTTTTTTTTTTAAAGTAACTTAAATGTCTAAATACTAGTGTTATAAAATTTGTCTAGAGAGGTAAAACTTAGGTTTCCTTTCATGTCTATCAGTAATTCTATACCTTCATAGAAATGAGTATACATCTCTTAATCCAAGCAAGAAATGTGGACATGGACAGTGTCTGAAATGTAATTCTGAATATTATAGTGTCTCAGTATCTATAGATTAAATATCAGGAGCCAAATGATATTATCTATATTGAATAAGGCATTTCTAAAAGGCCACTGCACCTGCTTGTGATTGACTCAGGAGCAAGCAATGTTAGGCAGTTCTGTAAGGGTACTGATATGTGGTAATATTTTACTATTAACCTTTTTAAAAAATATTTTTAGCTATAGATGGACATAATATCTTTATTTTTATTCATTTCTTTTTGTGGTACTGAGAACCAAATCCAGTGCCTCGCTCATGCTAGGCAAGTGCTCTAACACTGAGTCACGACTTCAGCCCTGCTATTAACCTTTTCAGTCACAGAGTTCACCACCAGTTGACCTTTTGGTCCTAGAGGGAAAGACATTTGTTTCTAGTTTCACTTAAAAAAAATTATACACACACACACACACACACACACATATATTAGTTGTAGATGGACACAATAACCTTTTTTTTATTTTTATGTGGTGCTGAGGATCGAACCCAGTGCCTCATGCATGCTAGGCCAGCGCTCTGCTGCTGAGCCACAATCCCAGCCGTCTAGTCTCGCGTTTTTAAAAACCAAATCAGAACTATCAATTATGTTTAATTTTTAAAGCTTGTGGCATATATATTTCCCTTAAATCCCTAGAATTTACAGCTGAACCTCTGGAGTCACATGACTACTGTATGCCCAGAAGACACTTACCATAATGCTAGATGAGTACAAATGCTCTAACATGGAAATTAGGTGTACTTAATGAGCAAAAGGCTTAGCTAAGGGGCTTGAAATCTATGTTCAGAGAAATCATTGCTTTAAACATTATCACATTAAAGTTTCAATTTTTAAAATTTTGAATTTACAGTCAATACTTATTGTCATTGTATGCAAAGCAGATAAAATGCAAAAGTAGTATTTTGTAAAAGGAAATAGGAATAAGAGATACTGTTAGATGAACCAAATGTCTATTGCCTTCATTTTTGCTTCTGGCTGTCTTGATTAGTTCACACTTGACCCATTCATTAAAATGAACAGACAACATTATTGTATTCCTGTCTTCTTTAGACTTAATTAGAGTCTTTTTTTATAACTATTATTTTATAGAAAATCTAATTCTTTAATGAAATTACTTTCTGGCTCTGATGTCATAATCATGTTTTATCAGTCATTTATTTGATGTATTTTTTTTTAATTAAAAAATTTAAACACCAGAAAAATAAATTAGTATTCACTTGATACATAATTATTAACTTATTCTAAAAGGAAAACTCTTGGTATCATTAACGTAAAAGCTGTATTATTAGCAGAGTATTTTCATCTTAAGTCTGAAAAAAATGAGTGTAAATGCAAGAGTCCAGTTTGATCACATAGCACAGATGTTTTATTTGTTTGAGGTGCTTGGGATTGAACCCAAGGCCTCATGCATGCTAGACATGCACATGCACTGAGCTACATCCTCAGCTATTAGCACAGTCTTTTGAAAGTTTCATATTCCTACTTTTCCAACATAGCCACATAGTATAAGATGGTATGAAACATTATATCTGCTCCACTCTAAGTTTTTTCTGTCATTCATTCAACCTTAGATACTAGTCTTAATTAAAATATAAATATTAAAAATTATTTTGATTGTACTTATATGTAAACATATACTTTTAAGTAAAATTCCTATAAGTGTTATTAGGAAAGCAGGAATGCTGCATTTCCATGATACTTTTTTTTTTTTTTTTTTGGTTGGGGGCGGAAAAGCAAAGTGATTTGTAAATTGTCCAGTAGGTGGCGGCATCTAGTTAGAATATGTACAAATACAGACAAAGCTCTTTAAGAGCTGAACTTATTTTGACTTGAACTTTAAATGCATACTTATAAACATACTAAAATTTATTTTCCACTTATCACTTTCCATCTTTAAATAAAAGGAAAAGTTTCTGAGGATGAATTTTTCTTTGTCCGAGGTCAGTTTTCCTTAACCTCTTATTTAGCAGTAAATGTTAAAGATTTTGGCTGGTTAACTGAATGGCAGTTTCCAATCTGTTTTCCAGCCCCCCAAATACAAACTCCATTGTAGTCCCCTTATAACATTTAAACAGCCAACAGTAAATAAAGGAAAAATAATTATTTTTGGATTGTGTATTTAGTTCTTTTTTAGGTATTATATACAAATGAGACCTTGGCTCTAAGAGAAAGATGAAAACTACATTAAATTTATTTAGGCCACATTTTGACTTTATAATTCACATAAAATCCCTAGTTTAACTACCTAAGATTTTAAAGTAAATGATGTAGCACTTTCTAGGGATTTCCAAAATTCTGTCTGTGCTTCCTTCCTTTCTTTCCTTCCTCCTCCTTCTCTCTCTCCTTCCCTTTCTTTCTTTGCCAGTGATTTTGGCAGAGATTGTTCTTCTTGCCTTTGCCACATTTCTTCCTTTTGTTTCAGATTTATAAATGCATGCAAGCACAGAACATGAATATCTTAATGAGTTAAGATTTTCCAAATTTGTGAATATCTCTTTCTAGGTGCATTTTTTTGTGAAAACCATCTTTATGATACCTCTGCTCTTGAGTGTTAAGATGAAATACTCAAAGAAAATCTGCTGGTCTCTTTCTACTCTGATTTGCGGAGGACTGAAGGAGAAAATCAAACTCCTGTGCTGACTGACACAGATAAGGATTTTGGGGTTTTGACCTCTGTTGAGTGCTCAGGAATATGAGACTTTCGAAAGCCTGTGCTAATGGCTGAGGATGTAGCTCAGTACTGAGTACATATCTAGCATGCACGAAGCCTTGGGTTCAATCCCCAGCGTCTCAAACAAATAAAACATCTGTGCTATGTGATCAAACTGGACTCTTGCATTTACACTCATTTATTTTAGATTTACTGTGAAAATACTCTGTTAATAATATAGTTCTTAAGTTGATTGATACCAAAAGTTTTCCTTTTAGAATAAGGTAATAATTATGTAGTGTGAACTGTTAAAGAAAAATGTAACTGAGCTAATAATGGAGACTCAAGTGAATACTAACTTCTTTTTCTGGTGTTTAATTTTTAATTAAAAAAGTAAAAATATATCAAATATATGACTGATAAAACATGCCTATGACATAAGAGCCAGAAAGTAATTTCTCCAGAGTGCCTATTCCAAACTGTTACTGTGTGCTTAATCTCCCATCTTCTTCTGCAAGACCTTAATTCTGTTGCACTTGCTTTTCAGAGAAAATAGATCTGCCAGGTGGGAATTACTTCCATATTCTTTCCTTTTGTTTCTAAATTTCACTCTGAATGTGCTCACCCATCTCTACTACTTCCCTCTCACTTTAGGGGAGGGAATGTTCTCTTGTTCTACAAGGCCACTGGGTTCTGGCTCCTGATCCATCAATCATTTTGTTTTATTTTAATCTGTTCTCCTCTGGATCCTTTCCTTCAATGTACCATGTTTGAATTTTCTAGCCCTAAAACAATCAAAAAGCTATTGAACCAACCAGTAACCAACCAAATATACAAACAGAACTTTCCCCTCAATTCTTCACTTTACTCTTAAATAGCTACTAGTCAGTTCCCTGATTTCTTTCTTTCTCTCTCTCCTTCCTTCCTTCCTTCCTTCCTTCCTTCCTTCCTTCCTCCCTCCCTCCCTCCCTCCCTTCCTCCCTCCCTCTCTCCCTTCCTCCTTCCCTCCCTTCCTTCCTTCCTTCCTTCCTTCCTTCCTTCCTTCCTTCCTTCCTTCCTTCCTTCCTTCCGGGATTGAACCCAGGAGTGATTAACCACTGAGCAACATCCCCATCCCCCCTTTTTTTTAATATTTTATTTTGAGACAACTTCTTGTTAAGTTGCTTAGTGTCTCTCTAAGTTACTGAGGCTGGCTTTGAGCTTGCAGTCTTCCTGCCTCAGCCTTGTGAATTGCTGGGATTAAAGGTGTGCACCACCATGCTGAGCAAGGGCAGATTTTCTTGAAAGAATGGTCTACAACTATTGTCATTACCTCATTGTAAACTTTTATTTACATATTAACTCTTTAGTGATTTGTATTTTATACTATCATGCTATAGAACTGCCTCCTAAATTCCGATTTTTATTTTAACATCTCAGTAGCATCTTAAACATTTGACCACTCATAGATAATAAGACTTTGTTGTTGTACTGGGATGAAACCCAGGGCCTTTTGCATGCTAGGCAAGATGCTGAGCTACATCCTAACTTTTTAAATTTTATTTTGAGACAGGATCTCACTAATGTCCAGATTGGCCTCAAACTTGAGATCCTCCTGCCTCAGCCTCCCAACAGCAGGGATTATGGGCATGTGCCATCATTCTGGGTTAGGAGGATTTCTACTAGGTTTATTATTTTCTGCTGGTTCTCCTCTTTTTTTCCTTCCTTCTTTCTCCTTATTTTTGAAAGCTATTCATTCTTTTGTATATTTTACCTCTTTTGGTTAATTTCTTCACCCACTCAGTCTTCTAAACTAGAAAGTTAAGAGCCATCCTTAGTTCCTTCATCATCATCTTCTTATGCTTCTTCTCTCAGAAACAGTTCCTTAAAAGAGTATTTGTCCTACTTTTTCTGTATCTGATCTTCTTCACCTCTATAGTTAATGGTGGGATTCTGGCCTTCAGCATTCTCTCTCAGGTCATTCAAATAGAATTTAGTCTTGTCATGTTGTCTCCCTGCTATCAGTTTCTCACACTATCATTGTATTAGTTACCTATTGCCATGGAAAAAATTACCCCTCAAAGGTGGCAGCTTGAAACAACAAACATTTATGCTGTTACTATTTCAGCCATCTGGGAGGAGCTCAGCTGGATGGTTCTGACTCATGAGGTTGTAGTCAATATGGTGGCCAATGCTGTGGTCATTTGAAGGTTGTCCTAGAGCTAGAGAATCTTCTTCCAAACTCACTCAACATGGTTGTTGTCTGAACTTCTTAGTTTCCTACTGCATGAACCCCACCATAGGATGCCTACATGTTCTTACAACATGGCAGCTTGCTTCCCCTAAAGCATGTAGTAAGTGCTCAATAAATTATTAGTAATATTCCAGAGATTACTAGACAACATCAACAAGAATCCAGTATGTCTCATATATTTCATATATCAGGGAAGTTTTGCAGGTTTCATATATTTATTAGTCATCTATAGATTTCCTATTTTTCTTTATTGTTATTACTCCAATTGGTGATTATCCCATCATATTTTTAATGGGTTGTTAATGATATAGAAAAGAAAAACTATTGACATTTTCTATTTTGGCACTTAACTAGATTATTTTATTCATTCTAATTATCTTTAGATGTTTGCTTTGGGTCTTGTTAGTTTATGAATGCATCACCAGAAAATAGTCTTAATTTTTATGTCCTTTTCAGGAATGATTCTGAGAACCATAGTCTTATTGTTGAAATTTGTTGAATGCCTTTCAATGTCTTTTAAATTATAATAGATTTTTACTTCTTGACAAACTTATTTAATGTTTACAGATCAAGGTATATTCTTGATTATGGAGGACTATTTTTATTTTGTACCATATTTGAATGGCAGAATTTATTCAGAATTTTATATCTATAAAGTAAGATTAATTGTCTGTGTGTGTGTGTTTACATGCTTATGTCCATGTATAGGAATGTATGTTTATGATGTTGGGGTTGAGGTGGAAGTAGAGGTGTTTATGTTTGTATAACTGCTTTGTCAATTATGCATCTTTGTCAGCTAATGAGTGGAGGTGGTTACTCATTTATTTCTATGCTTTAAAATAGCTTATATAACATGAGGATTATCTATCTGTTCCCTAAAATTTTGAAAGATTTCACTGGAAAAGCCATCTGGTTCAAATAATTTCTTGGAGGACATTCTCTGACTCTCTTCTCAGCTTCTTTCATATTTACTATTCTATTTCAGTTGACAAGTTATTCTGGAGTTAGTCTTGGCAATATATCCATATACTGAGATTTTACAGTATCTGTTTACCAAGATTTAAAATTTTACTGACATAAAATCTCAATGTGTTTTTTAATAGTAATCCTCCTTCTTGTTTGTACATTCCCTTTCTATTTCTAATTTGTTTATATTTTTCTCTACTCTAAAAAATCTTGAAGTTTTAAGTTAGCTTTTTATTTTAGCAAAACTTTGTATTTACAGAAAAAGTAAAAAGATAGTATAGAGATCTCCTATATATCCATACCCGCTTACCCAATTAAATTAGTATGATATGTTTTTTTTTTACAACCAGTGAACCAGTATTAATACATTATTATTAACTAAAGTCCAATTTTATTTATATATCCTTTATTTTTACCTAAGTTCTTTTTCTGTTCCAGGATAGCATTCAGGAGCCCACATTATATTTAGTTCTCAGGCTTTCTTAGTCTAATCTTTGCTGTGAGACTTTGTTTTGAATGACTTTGACAGTTTTGAGGTGTACTGGTCAGCTATTTTGTAGAATGTTCAGCCATAGGATTTAACTCATGATTAGACTGAGATTATATGTTCTTAGGAGGACGACCACAGGGTTGTGGACCATTTTCATTATATTACGTTGTGCTATTAACATAACATCACTGTTGATGTTAACTTCAATTACCAGCCTGAGGAAATATTTGTCAGATTTTTCTGTAAAGTTATTCTAGGTTCCCGTTTTTCCCCAGTACACTTTTTGGAAGGAAGTTATTATGTGTAGGCCCCACTTCAGGAATGAGGAGTTATGCTTTACTTCTTTGAGGGCAGAATATTTACATATGTTAATTTGAATTATTCTGCATGTGAAATTTACCTGTACTTCCCCATTTTATTCAATCAGTAATTTATGCCAGTATAGACTTGTGGATATTTATTTTGTACTTTAGGTTAGAATTCCTTGCTACTTTATTTATTTTGTTGCTCAGTTTTTCCAGCTTTGACCATTGGGAGCTCTTTGAGTTGGTTCTTGTGTCCCTTTGATACAACTCCATTGCTGTGGATTTAGTTTTGTTGTTGTTGTCAAGTGCTTCCTCACTTTCTTTCATTACAAGATGCTTCAGACTCATTGACTTTGTTACTGGAATCAACCATTTCTCCAAGGATCCCTGATTTCTTTTATCAGAGACTGATATTAGAAGCCAAAATCTGGATTCCAGGTGTGACTATTGATTCTAGGCACTCTAATAAAGAAAATATATATACTATATATATTGTATATACTATATGCTAATCTATTATACAGATATCTATGCTATATCTGTGTGTAACCATCTGTATGTATAATTAGCTAAACCTGAGTTCATACTGATTTCTCTGGCTCTACTCCATTGCCACATGGATCATTCTAACCTTTTCCCCTTGCTTAATGGTAACATTCCACTCCAACAGTGAGAAGACTATTTCCAACCATCTACCACCTTTTTACTTAATTATTCAATCCCACTATACGTGGATATCAGAATTGCTAGTCTACCCCCATGGAAAACAACTCAGTCAACTAGAATATGGTGCCTATGTGCTTGCCTTTAGTCTTGTAGACTTCACTAATTTTTAGTTACTTAGGCAGGCACCTTTTTCTTTTATTCTCTTTAGTGAGACAATTTCATAGTTTGTAATATAGTTAGATTGTTTTGTCACATTAACATTCCATTCTGGGATTCTTCAACCTCATAAATGATTTTTTTGAAAATTGGTGTACATTATTGTTTCACTTTTTATGCTTTGCAAAATTGTATAATGTCACATATTCACTATTAAAGTATCATGCAGAATAGTTTTACAACTGTGAAAGATTGCCTGTGTGAATACCTGTTCAATCCTTCTTCTTTCCACAAGCCCCTGGCCACCACTGATTTTTTTTTTTACTGTCTTTATAATTTTGCCTTTTCAGTTAATACTGAATTAACTGATTATGATTGGAATTGTTCTTTCACTTAGCAATATGAAGTTAAGATTCATCCATGTCATTTTGTGACTTGGTAGCTATTTTCTGGTCACAGAATAATATTCATTCTATGGATATACCAATCACAGTTTGTTTATCACTTTACTTATCAAAAGATATTTTGGTTGCTTCCAGTTTTGGGCAATCCCATGAATAAGCCTGCTATAAATATTTGTGTGCAGATTTATGTGTGAATACATGTTTTCAACTTATCTGGATAAATATGTAGGAACATGATTGCTGGATTACATGATAAGACTTTATCTTGGAATGAGAGTGCCTAACTTGTCTTCCAAAATGGCTGTACCATTTTATATTCCTACAGACGATGAATGAAAATTCCCTATTCTCTGCATCTTTTCCAGCAATTGGTATTATCATTTTGGTGTGTGGGGGTTAGCCATTCTAATAAGTATGTAGTGCTATGTTTTTTTAAAATTTGCATATCCCTGAAAAATGGTCGACATCTTTTCATGAAAACACTTATTTGCCATCTGTATCTTTTCTTTAGGTATGTGCTGCCCATTTTTAAATATTGGGTTGTTCTTTTGTTTTTGACTTTTAGGAGTTCTTTGTGTATTTTGGATGTAATCTTTTAACAGATATGTATTTTGCAAATATTTCCCCCCAAACTTGGCTTGCCTTTTCATTCTACTAACAATATTTTTTTACATAAAAATTTTTAAATTTTGCGAAGTAGAATTTATCAGTTTTTAATTGCATGGATAATGCTTAAACCAGGTTTGTTTTCAGAGATAGGTGGTGGATTCTGTAAAATCTTTAAGACTTGAATTCTTTTCTGAAACAAAAACATTTCTGTGCCACAACCTGTCAGATTCTGTCATACTAAGGTACAATTTTTAAAAAAAACTACGTGTGTTAGTTTCTTGAAAACATAAAATGTTTAAATTAGTTAATAGGAGAATATAAAGATAAATTATATTGAAACAAAAAAAGAGTTGAACAATGAAATTTCCTGTTATCTTTATGGGGATTAGTCCAAGAGAATGAATTACAAGATAAGAAGGCTAACTGCCAAAAGTCTCCAAAATTTTCTCTTTGTATTTTAATGATTGACTATCTACTTGAAATGTTTACCTTGGATCTAAAATAAAAAATAAAAACACAATTAAAGTTATTTGGTTATGTATATTGTCTTTCTTGTGAACATTGTGATTTGAATACATTATCTTGGGGGAGGTAGGTGATATTTTAGCAGTTTCTTATACATCCTTTTTGCATTAAAGTTCTAGGGAAATTCTATTTGGCTACTTTGACCAATAGTTTTTTTCAGTGTCTCATGTGTAGAAAGATGATTATCATTTCTACTTGGAAGCAACACTGACATTGTTTAAAAATTTTGTGTGTATTAAAGGGTTTCAGGAATATTTGAGAAAATATTAGAGCTTAATTCATTTTTAAACAACTTGTATAGACGGTTTTTTACTTTTGTGAGTATTGAGCAAGTGATTTTTTAATCAGTAGATCTTTCTCATCGTGAGGATGAAGATACCTTTTTCCCAGTGTTTCACACTCAGATATCTCCAGAAGAATATGAAAACCATATGCAAAATGCCAATCAAGGTATGTTTTAATTTTTATGATCATAGATATTGACACAACAGAATACTAACTGTATACAGAAATACTCATAGAAGAAATGATTTGATGTAATTTAATCCAGAGGGGAGTAGAAATAGATGGGGTTAAGGATGACACACAGTTATGAATCAATATTTGTTGAAGCTAGTTGTTGAAAGTTCATTATACTGTTTTTTATATTTTTGGATGTTTGAACTTTTATATAATAAAGAGTTAAAATGAAAAAGCAGGCTGTAAGTAATGGAAACTTGGCTTAAGCAAGAAAAAAAAAATAAAGGAAAGGAGCTTGGTGGTAGACAGCTTTTCTTTGGGTTCCAAAGGCATGTGCCATGGTTAGTCATTGAGAGGGAGGCTAAATCCCAAAGTCCTAGTTAAGAGGTGGGCTAACCAGGTGGATTTAGGTGCCTCCCCCCTGTGTAACCATCTTGTCCAACCCATCAAGGACTGGGGTCAGGTGGGAACATGGCAGTGCCTGCTATATCACCACCAGACTAAAGGGGACAAAAGCACATCACTAATGAGACAGATAATCCAATGTTTTTTTACCCTGCAGTTTATTAGAAGTCTTATGGAAACTTCTAATAGAGTTTCATAATAAAGTTTTATTATGTTTTAAGGAAACTGTATTATAAATGTAGAGATGGCTGCATTTGAATTATTTTAATGTTAAGTGTATATGAAACTTCAACTAAATATATCTACCTCATATTTCAAATAAGACTACTTGATTAACGGGAAAAAAGTAATAAATTTTATATCTAAGGTTGTCACTTCTCTCTCCCAAAGTAATTCAAACTACTTAGTTTGTTTAACAAGTAATTGTATGATTGCCTAATACATAATACCCAGTTATAATCTATAGGTTTATTTATCTAGAAACTTCTTTTTTCTTTTATGTGGTACTGGTGAAACCATGGCCTCATGTACTGAGTTACATCTCCAATCCTTTTTATTTTTCATTTTGAAAAAGGGTCTCATTAAGTTGCCAGGCTGGTTTTGAACTTTTGATCCTCTTGCCTTTGCCTCAAGAGTAGCTGGGATTCCAGGCATGTGCTATCACACTCAGCTAGAAACTTTTAAATTAGAACAAAACACATTTTTTTTTTTTTAACTCAGATTTACTTTTGTTTGAGAAGAATTGAAATTCAGCAGTCTTACTCTTTTCCTAGTTCTTTCTAGCCATTTTCATCAAAATTTATTCCTTAATGGTTCAGTTTGTATTGATAATCAGCTGTAAATACACCAATTGACTATTTTCCTTGATTCTTTTTATTTTATTTATTTTAATTTGTTTTAATTAGTTATACATGACAGTAGAATGCATTTATGCAGTTTGATATACTATACATAGATGGGATATAATTTCTCATATTTCTGAGTGTAATGTTGCAGAATCATACTGGTCATGTAATCACGTATATACATATAGTAATAATGTCTGTTTCATTCTACTATATTTCGTATCCCCACATCTTCTTCTCTTTCCTCCCATCACTTTCTTCTACATAATCTAAGTTAACGCTATTCTTCCCTAGTGCCCCGCTTCTTATTGTGAATTAGCATCAACATATTAGAGCAAACATTTGGCCTTTGGTTTTGTGGGACTGGCTTATTTTGCTTAGGATGATATTCTCCAACTCCAAACATTGACTGGCAAATGCCATAATTTTACTGTTTTAAAGCTGAGTAATAGTCCATTGAGTATATATACCACATTTTCTTTATCCATTCATTTACTGAGGGACACCTAGGTTTGTTCTATAGTTTAGCTATTGTGAATTGAGCAGCTATAAACATTGATGTGGCTGCGTCATTGTAGTATGCTGATTTTAAGTCCTTTGGGTATAAACTGAGGAGTGGGATAGTTGGGTCAAATGGTAGTTTCATTCCCAATTTTTTGAGGAATCTACATACTGCTCTCCATAATGGTCGCACCAATTTGCCGTCTCACCAGCTATGTATGAGTGTAACTTTTTCCCCACATCCTCTTCAACATTTATTGTTGCCTGTATTCTTGATGATTGTCATTCTGACAGGAGTGAGACGAAATCTTAGAGTAGTTTTGATTTGCATTTCTCTAATTGCTAGAGATGTTGATCATTTTTTCATACATTTGTTGATCAATTGTATTCTTCTGTGAAGTGTCTGTTCAGTTCCTTAGCCCATTTATTGATTGGGTTACTTGTTTTTTTTTTGGCATTAAGTTTTTTGAGTTCTTTATTGTGGGAGACCGACCTTACACATGACTGGGTCACACTCCCCGGCTGGGTGCTGAGGCGCTCAGTTGCAGAAATGTAGCAGAGCTTTCCCCACTCTTTTTGGGTTCGAGGGTCAGTGTCTCATGCATGGGTGTTTCTTGCTACAGCCCCATGGGTAAAGCTACGCTCACCTGTTCTTTTGTAATATAACCTCTTGCCCTGTTTAGGATAGAATCTTCCATGGAAGTGCCTTGTGTGTGTCCCCTTCTCTTACTGTGCCCTTGGGTGTGGCCTACCAGGTGTCAATCAACCTGCTGACAGTGGACATCATGAAGATAGACTCAGCCCCCTGAAACCTGACCCCTTGTCTCATTTAAATAACTTCTCCTCAATAAAAGGGGTCAGCGCGTGCTCTTGCTCTCTCTTTTTGCGGACCCTTAAGGTCAGAGGAGCCGTCACAGCGACCCCAAAGAAAAAGGTATTTGTGTCTCTTGTGTGGTTATTTCGTGCAGCCCAGTTAGCCCAGTTTAACTGGAGTGACCCCTGAGCCTTTTAGTCGGCGAGAACAGAAACCCGGCACTTTATGTATCCTAGACATTAATGCTTTATTGAATGTGCATGTGGTAAAGATTTTCTCCTAAAGGCTCTCTCCTCACTTTATTGTTTCCTTTGCTGAGAAGAAGCTTTTTAATTTGAATCCATCCCAGTTATTAATTATTTATTGATTTTACTTCTTGTGCTTTAGGAGTCTTATTAAGGAAATCAGATCCTAGGCCAACATGGTGAAGATTTGGGCCTAATTTTTCTTCTATTAGGTGCAGGGTTCTAGTGCCTAAGTCTTTGATCCACTCTGAGTTGATTTTTGTACAGGGTGAGAGACAGAGGTTTAATTTCATTTTGCTACACATGGATTACCAGTTTTGCCAGCGCCGTTTGTTGAATAGATAATTTTTATTAATGTGACCTTTTATTAATTTTATTGACCTTTATTAATTTTATTAATGTACCTCTTACAAGGAAAATCTTGAGTAAACCTAGTCTGGACTGAGCTACTGACTGGTGTTTTCTTTTTTTTTTTGATTTCAATGTGGCAATTTGTCCTATTTTGTGGGGTGAGCTTTATTTGTCATTTAAGGAGACTCTCCTTTTGTGCATATTTTTAGAATTATACTGAAGGGTTCACATGATTTTATATTGTTATTTCTACAGGGGATAAGAGTTCACATATTTTTCCTGCCCTTTTTATGAGCACTCAGGGTCTGAGTGTTTCAGAAGATTGAGGAAAACTGACAAACTGAGATGGCCTCTAGGGATTTATACAGATGGAATAAAGAACATCCAGGACATTTATCCCCAGAACTTGCTTAAAAGACATCTTGAGCTGGGCACAGTGGTGCATGCTTGTAATACCAGTGACTCAAGAGGCTAAGGCAGGAGGATTACAAGTTCTAGGTCAGCCTGGGCAACTTAGCAAGACCCTGTCTCAGAATAAAAAATAAAAAGGGTTGGTGATATAGCTCATTGGTAGAGTTTCCCAGGGTCCAATCTCTGATACCACCATCCCACAGAGGGAGGAAAAAAAAGGCTTGAACCAAAGATTTATTGTTTTGAAGGAGTGATGGCAAATTAATAGAATAATTGGAGATGCCTCTAGTTAATATTTAGGGGAAGTTTTGTTTCACATCAAGACAAAAATAGAATATATATATTTTAAAAATTCTCATGATACCAGAGATTTCTTTTTCACATGCATGACTCTGAAATAGTTCTGTTCATATTTCCCATCATTCTCAAGGAATCAATATCAAGAAGGTTGATACATGATAATAATACAAGAAATGAGAAGTTCATTTAAACTTAAGTATCACATTTGTTTTTTTAAGAAAAAATTATACACACACACACACACACACACACACACATATATATCTGGATCTGAAATTTGGAAGGTACTTTTTCTGTCTGTGCTTTCTTATAACTTAAATATATGCTTAAAGTGAATTTTTAGTGTAACATATAATTGTAATCATGAAAACATTTTGAACTTTTTTAATATTAGATTTTACCTATGATGTGGAAAGAAATGAGTCATTGATCAAAGCAGAAAAGAAACCTTTCTCAAATACAGAAAAATTTGAGCTCAGGGGTAAACACAACCACGATTTTGTTAAGCGAAACATTGAGGTATGTACTTAGAAATTCAGGAGTCAGAATGTGTGACTAAACGAGCTGCAACAATGATGGTAGAATGTTTAGGATCTTTAAATATTTCTGACCATGTTAAATGTGTTCATAATTGAACCAGAACATATATCTGAAAGAAAAGTTTTCTGAATCAATACTTACCTTCACTGTTTTCTATTACATTCTATCCCGTCCTATCCTATCCTATCCTAACCTATCTTATCCCTTTAAAAAAAATGCTAGCTGCAACTGGCATTTATTTCATCACCTAGAAAAGTCTGGTTCCTACAATTTGAAATATATTTATTTAGATAATATCTTTGGATGATGTTTCCTAGATTTTCTATTGTGTATTAGTAAATTTGGTTTTTAAAAGTAATGAGATGGATTATGTAGCTAGTGCATTTAGAACTTGGAATGAGGATGCTTCTGGCAGAGCAGCAAGGGTAGACTGGAGAAGCCCACTAGTTGTCTGCCTCCCACTGTGCCTCTTGGTCACTGTCCTTGATAAAGCTCCCTGCTTCAGGGGTTATTCCTTGAATTTGCAAGTTCCGTAGCAAATTTGTTTATAAGACAGACTCAGACTAACCAAGGATACAGGAACTCCTGTATTAGACCAGAATATTAATTAATTAATTTATAATAAGAAATGTAAATGGGGTAGAAGAAGGCTCATAGCACAGCCCTTGAGCAACTAGTTACTAGAAGGCTGCATTGGTGAGAGTGAAGTCTTAGGAAGAGAAAGTAAGTAATTCCTACTGTTCAGTCTGATGCTTTTCCCACCATTTACATGTCATATTCAGGCAGACAAGATTCATGAGTCAACCTGCTACTGCCAGGACTGATCTTTGGGACTCTAAATTTTTTTGTACTCCATATTCAAGTGATCTTTAGGAAACCTTATCCAGCTTGAGCTGTCTCTTTGTGCTGGCTCATTCTATACTATTTATTGCTTAGTTTTCTAAGAGCTTTAGAATTTCTCCCATATTCAAGTTCTGGCTGGCACAGCTCCACCACAGATTACATTTCCCCCATTTTAATAATAGTAACTGAATATTTATTTAAATTCCTTATAATATTTATGCTTGAAACTTTCAGTTTCATTTAGTAGATATCTTCTATAAGGAAATGTCAAGAAGAGGAATCCCACCAACATATACAGTAATAATGCATCAGTAAAAATGTGGAAAAAAGGAAGAGTCCTTCCATATGTCTCAGCAAATATATTTTTGCATGTGTGTATGCACATTTTACAAGGAGAGATTTGAAAATGCTCTCTTAGTAACAAAAGGGCCTGTTTATAGTAGAAATATTTTTGTTTGGAAGTGGCCCCACAAAAGTGTTTGTCATAAAATAAAATTACCTAGCAATATAAAATTAGGGTTAGGGTCTAACATATGTCTCTCAACATATGTCTTGGTGTTTCTATTCTGTGGATGCCTCTGCCACTTTTTTATTTTCCTGAATTATGAATTGCTTTGAATATTTAATGTTTCTCATTAATTAATTCTGTAGTTGGCTAAGAATTCAAGAAACCCAGTGGTTATGATTGACAGAGAGAAGCAAAGACTGGCTGAACTTTTGAAGGACTTAGATGATGGAGATTCGGGACTGTCCAGTTCTGAGGTATGGAAACTCATAGTCAATGACTTATACAGTATATTTTTTTTAGGTTATGATACAGTATTCTCTGACTTTAAAAATTCCTATTGTATACATGTTTTCAAATTCATTTTTGGTCAATTTATTATTAATTCTTTAAGATCATTTTAAGTCTTTATTAGAGGACCACACATTGATTATCACTATAGTAACCACCGCCTGTGATGAGATGGGCTTAGACACTGATGACATAAGAATATATTTCTCTCTATCCTTTTTTATTATCCCCACATTGGACACATGGTGTTTCACTATAGTTTTCAGTAATCCTAAAGAATACCATCCTGCTCCTTCCCAGTTAAACTTGACCAATTAATTCCCTGGGAGGCAAAAAACTGAGCTGAAAAGGGGAAATATGTAATGTAGGGGACAAGTGCAGGTATTTATAGTGTCCCAGAAGGTCCCAGAAAGAGTGCAGTGGCCCAGTGTTTATATAGTAATATCGTAGGAATATTCTTTACTTCTACAAAGAAATACACCCTCCTGTGTTCCTTGACACAACTAGCCCTGCTGTTTTTTATTCTCCTGTGTTGAATAGAGACATGGTGGAGCAAATGCTGGCACTCTTTCCAGATCCCCTTTACCTACAACTTGTCTGTGTATCCATTCCCTAGCCTTGTGCCAGGCTACACACCTGTCCCCTTCCTTGGAGAATTAGCTGGAGCCAAATGGGAGCCAAGTAGCCCTGCCTACCTCAGATCCCTCACCTCAAAATAGGATTAGCTTTGTAGTGCTTCTCCAGAGATCAGATCCACGCTGGCCTTTAGCTTGCTTTGTGCCCTTGTCCTAGACTGTTTGCCTCATGCCCCTATTCCCAAAGACATTTCTCTGATAAATCACTCAAGCAAGATTTCCTGTCTCAGGTTCTGGATCTATGTAACCCAGCCTAAGACCCATAGGTTCAGAGGATGGATTTTGCTTTAGGTACAAAAGCAGTGCATGTGTGGTGATAACTGTGACTAGTAGGGCAGGATGCACCAATTCAGTGGGACTGGCATCAGCTAGTGATTGCTGTGTAGAAATCCTAGTCCAGTTGGGTGCAGTGGCGTACACCTCTAATCCCAGTGTCTCCAGAAGCAGAGGCAGGAGGATTGTGAGTTCGAAGCCAGCCTCATCAACTTAGTGAGGCCCTAGGCAACTCAGCAAGATCCTGTCTCTAAATAAAATATTTTTTAAAAAGGTATGGGAATATGCTCAATTTTTAAGTGTCCCTAGGTTCAATCTTTGGTACCCCTTAAAAAAAAAAAAAAAAAAAAATCCTAGTCCAGGGCTGCCCAGATCCTCCAATTTTTTGAAACAAGCTAAAAATTCAGATTTTTATGGGAAACATTAAAATATTGACAGGTAAGTCCATTCAATATAATTCAATGTGGGTAAACAGAATATTTCTCACCTTCCACCCCCAACCAAAAACAAATCTACAGAATATCACAGGTTACGATGTCTAAATAATCTTTTCTTAGATAATGAGCACTCAGTGGGGGCTGGGTCTAGGAATGGACAAAGATTTTACTGTGTGGGCTGGTGAAGTAGGGGCAAAGGGTAGGCAAGGCACATTGCTGAATATCCCCATAACTCTGAGATACATTAGCTTTGTTGATTTATGGTAATTTTCTTATTTGATGAACAAAAGCTCAGATAATAGAATTAAGAAACCTTGGTTTCAGTCCTTGTTTTGTTAATTGTGAATTTGTAAACTGCTGCCCACTGTCTGTGTGTCAAACTATGTTATGATGAATCTTCCTTGTACCTTCTATGAATGTTTTCATAGGGATTTTTTTGCTATTAATATTGCATTTTGCATATTATTCTTGTTAGCATTTATGTCTTATTCTCATTCTTTAAAAAAATTTTTTTTGTTCTAATTAGTTATACATGATAGCAGAATGCATTTTGATTCATTGTATAGAAATGGAGTACAACTTTTCTCTAGTTGTACACAGTGTAGAGTTATACCACATATACAGTCATACATGTACCTAGGGTAATGTTCCACCAGCTTTCCTACCCCCATGTCCCCTCCCCTTCATTCCCTCCCCTTTGTCCAATCAAAGTTCCTCCATTCTCCCCATGCACTGCCCCTCTAACCACCTCCCGTGCCCTCATTATGGGTCAGTATCTACTTATCAGAGAGAACATTTAGCCTTTATAATTTTTTTTTGGGATTGGCTTTCTTCTCTTAGCATGATATTGTCCCATCTCCATCCATTTATATACAAATGCTATAATTTTATCCTCTTTTACTACTTAGTAATATTCCATTGAGTATATGTACCACAGTTTCTTTATCCATTCATCTGTTGAAGGGCGTCTAGGTTGGTTCCACAGTTTAATTCTTGTGATTTGAGCTGCTGTAAACATTGATGTGGCTGTATCACTGTAGTATGCTGATTTTAAGTCCTTTGGGTATAGGCTGAGGGGTGGGATAGCTGGGTCAAATGGTGGTTCCATTCCGAGTTTTCTAAGGAATCTACATACTGCTTTTTATAGTGGTTGCAATAATTTGTAGTCCCACCAGCAATGTATAAGTGTACCTTTTCTCTACATCCTTGCCAACACTTATTATTGCTTGTATCCTTGATAATTGCTCTTCTGACTAGAGTGAGATGAAATTTTAGAGTAGTTTTGATTTGTATTTCTCTGCTTACTAAAGAGGTTGAACATTTTTTCATATATTTGTTGATCAATTGTATATCTTCTTCTGAAAAGTATCTGTTCAGTTCCTTAGCCCATTTATTGATTGAGTTATTTAGTTTTTTGGTGTTAAATTTTTAAAATTCTTTATATATCCTGGAGAATAGTGCTCTATCTTATGTGTGTGTAGTAAAGATGTTCTCCCACTCTTTGGGCACTTCTCTTATGGATTGTTTCCTTTGCTGAAAAGAAGGTTTTTAGTTTGAATTCATCCCATTTATTAATTCTTGATTTTATTTCTTTCACTTTAGGAGTCTGGTTAAGGAAGTTAGGACCTAATCTGAAATGATGAAGATTTGGGCCTACTTTTTCTTTTTGTTGCAGGGTCTCTGTTCTAGTGCCTAAGTCTTTGATACACTTTGACTTGAGTTTTGTACATGGTGAGAGATAGTGGGTTTAATTTCATTTTGCTGCATATAGATTTCCAGTTTTCCAGCACCATTTGTTGAAGGCGGCTATCTTTTCGCCAATGTATGTTTTTGGCACCTTTGTCAAGTGTGAGATAACTGTATTTACGTGGATTTGTCTCTGTGTCTTCTGTTCTGTACTATTAGTCTACAAGTCTATTTTGGTGCTGATATCATGCCATTTTTGTTACTATAGCTCTGTAGTATAGTTGAAGGTCTGATATTGTGATGCCTCTTCTTGCTAAGGAGTACTTTGGCTATTCTGGTTCTCTTATTTTTCCAAATGAATTTCATGATTGCTTTTTCTATTTATATGAAGAATGTTGTTGGTATTTTAATTGGAATTGCATTAAATCTGTATAAAGCTTTTTATAATATGTCCATTTTGACAGTATTAATTCTTCTTATCCAAGAACATTCAATGTCTTTAGTGTTCTGTAGTTTTCATTGTATAGGACTTTAACCTCTTTTGTTAGATTGATTCCCAAGTATTTTATTATTTTTTTAATGAGACAATTGTGAGTGGAGTATTTTCCTAATTTTTCTTTCTGAGAATTCATCACTGATGTATAGAAATGCTTTTGATTTATGGGTGTTGATTTTATATCCTGATACTTTGCTGAATTGATTTATTAGTTCTAGAAGTTTTCTGGTGGAGTTTTTTGGATCCTGTAAGTATAGAATCATGTTGTTGGCAAATAGTGAAAGTTTGAGTTCTTCTTTTCCTATTTATATCCTTTTAATTTCTTTCATCTGTCTAATTGCTCTGGCTAGAGTTTCAAGGACTATGTAGAATAGGAGTGGTGGAAGAGCGCATCCCTGTCTTGTTCCAGTTCTTAGAGGGAATGCCTCCAATTTTTCTCCATTTAGAATAATGTTGGCCTTGGGCTTAGCATAGATAGCTTTCACAATGTTGAGATATGTTCCTACTATCCCTATTTTTTCTAGTGTTCTGACCATGAAAGGGTGTTGTATTTTATCAATTGCTTTTTCTGCATATATTGAGATGACCATATGATTCTTATCTTTAATCTATTGATGTGATGAATTATGTTTTTTGAACTCTGTATGTTGAACCAACCTAGCATCCCTGAAATGAACACCATTTGATCATGGTGCATTATCTTTTAAATATGTTTTTGTATGCAATTTGCCAGAATTTTATTGAAAATTTTTGCATCTATGTTCATCAGGGATATTGGTCTGAAGCTTTCTTTCCTTGATATGTCTTTGTCTGGCTTAGGTTTCAAGGTGACATTCACTTCATAGAATGAGTTTGGAAAGGTTCCCTCTTTTCTATTTCATGAAATAATTTGAGGAATATTGGTATTAATTTCTTTTTTGTAGGTCTTATAGAACTTGTCTGAGAACCTGTCTGGTCTTTGGCTTTTCTTAGTTGGTAGGCTTTTGATGACATCTTCTATTCATGCTTGATATTTATCTGTTTAAATTGTGTATATCTTCCTGATTCAGTTTGGGAAGCTCCTATTTCTCTAGAAATTTTCTGGTGTCTTCAATATTTTCTATTTTATTGGAGTATAAATTTTCAAAATAGTTTCTAGTTATCTTCAGTATTTCAGTGGTATCTGTCATAATATTTCCTTTTTCATCACAAATTTTAGTAATTTGAGTTTTCACTTCTTTTTGTTAGGGTGGTTAAGGGTTTATCAATTTTATTAATTTTTTCAAAGAACCAGCTTTTGGTTTTATCAATTTTTTTTCAATTATTTCTTTTGTTTCAATTTCATTGATTTCAGCCCTTATTTTAATTATTTTCTGTCTTCTACTATTTTTGATATTGATTTTTTCTTCTTTCTCTAGGGCTTTGAGATGTAATGTCAGGTTATTTATTTGTTGACTTTTACTTCTTTTAATGAATGAGTTCAATGCAATGAACTTTCCTCTTAGCAATGCCTTTATAGTGTCCCAGAGATTTTGGTCTGTTGTTTATCAAAATTATCATTTACTTCTAAGATTTTTTTTTATCTCCTCCCTGATGTCTTCTGCTATCCATGCGTATTTTAATAATGTATTATTAATCTCCAGGTGTTGGAATAGCTTTTATTTTTTATTTTATCATTGATTTCTAATTTTATTCCATTATGGTCTGGTAGAATGCAGGGTACTATCACTATATTTTTGTATTTGCCATATGGTCTATTTTAGGGAAGGATCCATGTGCTTCTTAGAAAAAAGTGTCTTCACTCATTGATGGATGGAATATTTTATGTATGTCTGTTAAGTCTAAATTATTGGTGGTATTATTGAGTTCTGTAATTTCTTTGTTTATTTTTTGTTTAGAAGATCTATGCAGTGGGGAAAGAGATGTGTTAAAGTCACCCAGTATTATTGTGTTGTAATCTATTTGACTCTTGAACTGAGAAGAGTTTGTTTAATGTATGTAGATGCTCCATTGTTTGGGGCATAAATATTTATGATTGTTATGTCTAGTTGATATATGATTCCCTTAAGCAGTACATAATGTTCTTCTTTATCCTTTCTGACTAACTTTGGTTTGAAGTCCACTTTTATCTGATATGAGAATGGGAACCCCTGCTTGTTTCTACAGTCCATGTGAGTGTTATGTTTGTTCCCATCCTTTCACCTTCAGACTATAGATGTCTTTTCCAATAAGATGAGTCTCTTGAAGGCATCATATTGCTGGGTGTTCTTTTTTAATCCAATCTGCCAGTCTGTGTCTTTTAACTGATGAATTTAGGCCATTAATATTCAGGGTTATTATTGAAATATTGTTTGTATTCCCAGTAATTTTGTTTTGTTTTTTACTTGACTTTGTTTCTCCTTTGATTGTGTTTTCCTTTAGGGTAGTTACTGATTTCTTCCTATTCAACACATCACAAAACCTTTTTCTAAAGTAGAGAAATGAAAATATTATGATAACCAGACTAAGAGATTTAGTCCATAGGAGAAACTCCCACATAATGTAAGAAGATACTTTACACAGAGTTGGCAGATGATGAAACTGTAAACTATTTCATTTTTTCTTTTACCATCCTAATATTAATTCTGTATTTTTTGTTTTGCTTTTGTTTGTTTTGTGAAATCTTGGGCTTTGATAAAGCAGTCTGAAAGGTATGTTTTGGAAAATGTAGTATGGATATGACCTGGTAACCCTTGTTTCATTTTAGGGTGATCAGTCTGGTTGGCTGGTCCCAGGAGAAGGATACACATTTGCAGCCACCCAGCATCAGCAGCTTGCTGAAATTCATACAAAACTCCAAGAACTAGCTGCAGTCCGCCCAATAATTCCCAGCTTTTCTCCAAGACTTGAAAATCAGAATGATCAGGTATTCTTTTTTTTAATTGATTTTTAAAATATATGACACCAGAATGTATTACAATTTATATTATATATAGAGAGTACTTTTTTCATATCTCTGGTTGTATATAAAGTATATTCACACCAATTCATATCTTTATACATGTACTTTGTTTTATTTATTTATTTATTTATTTTTATTGGTTGTTCAAAACATTACAAAGCTCTTGACATATCATATTTCATACATTAGATTCAAGTGGGTTATGAACTCCCATTTTTACCCCAAATACAGATTGCAGAATCACATTGGTTACACATCCACATTTTTACATAATGCCATATTAGTAACTGTTGTATTCTGCTACCTTTCCTATCCTCTACTACCCCCCTCCCCTCCCCTCCCATCTTCTCTCTCTACCCCATCTACTGTAATTCATTTCTCTCCTTGTTATTTTTCCCATTCCTCTCACAACCTCTTATATGTAATTTTGTGTAACAATGAGGGTCTCCTTCCATTTCCATGCAATTTCCCTTTTCTCTCCCTTTCCCTCCCACCTCATATCTCTGTTTAATGTTAATCTTTTCCTCCTGTTCTTCCTCCCTGCTCTGTTCTTAGTTGCTCTCATTATATCAAAGAAGACATTTGGCATTTGTTTTTTAGGGATTGGCTAGCTTCACTTAGCATAATCTGCTCTAATGCCGTCCATTTCCCTGCAAATTCCATGATTTTGTCATTTTTTAGTGCTGCGTAATACTCCATTGTGTATAAATGCCACATTTTTTTTTATCCATCTATTGAAGGGCATCTTGATTGGTTCCATAGTCTAGCTATTGTGAATTGTGCTGCTATGAACATCGATGTGGCAGTATCCCTGTAGTACGCTCTTTTAAGGTCTTCAGGGAATAGTCCGAGAAGGGCAATAGCTGGGTCAAATGGTGGTTCCATTCCCAGCTTTCCCAGGAATCTCCATACTGCTTTCCAAATTGGCCACACCAATTTGCAGTCCCACCAGCAATGTACAAGTGTACCCTTTTCCCCACATCCTCGCCAGCACTTGTTGTTGTTTGACTTCATAATGGCTGCCAATCTTACTGGAGTGAGATGGTATCTTAGGGTGGTTTTGATTTGCATTTCTCTGACTGCTAGAGATGGTGAGCATTTTTTCATGTACTTGTTGATTGATTGTATATCCTCCTCTGAGAAGTGTCTGTTCAGGTCCTTGGCCCATTTGTTGATTGGGTTATTTGTTATCTTATTGTTTAATTTTTTGAGCTCTTTGTATACTCTGGATATTAGGGCTCTATCTGAAGTGTGAGGAGTAAAAATTTGTTCCCATGATGTAGGCTCCCTATTTACCTCTCTTATTGTTTCTCTTGCTGAGAAAAAACTTTTTAGTTTAAGTAAGTCCCATTTGTTGATTCTTGTTATTAACTCTTGTGCTATGGGTGTCCTATTAAGGAATTTGGAGCCTGACCCCACAATATGTAGATCGGAGCCAACTTTTTCTTCTATCAGACGCAGAGTCTCTGATTTGATATCAAGCTCCTTGATCCATTTTGAGTTAACTTTTGTGCATGGTGAGAGAAGGGGATTCAGTTTCATTTTGTTGCATATGGATTTCCAGTTTTCCTAGCACCATTTGTTGAAGATGCTATCCTTCCTCCATTGCATGCTTTTAGCCCCTTTATCAAATATAAGATGGTTATAACTTTGTGGATTAGTCTCTGTGTCCTCTATTCTGTACATTGCTCCACCCGCCTGTTTTGGTACCAGTACCATGCTGTTTTTGTTACTATTGCTCTGTAGTATAGTTTAAAATCTGGTATTGCTATGCCGCCTGATTCACACTTCCTGCTTAGAGTTGCTTTTGCTATTCTGGGTCTTTTATTTTTCCATATGAATTTCATGATTGCTTTATCTATTTCTACAAGAAATGTAATTGGGATTTTGATTGGCATTGCATTGAACCAATAGAGAACTTTTGGTAATATCGCCATTTTGATGATGTTAGTTCTGCCTATCCATGAACAGGGTATATTTTTCCATCTTCTAAGATCTTCTTCTATTTCTCTCTTTAGGGTTTTGTAGTTTTCATTGTGTAAGTCTTTCACCTCTTTTGTTAGGTTGATTCCCAAGTATTTTATTTTTTTTGAGGATATTGTGAATGGGGTGTTTTTCCTCATTTCCGTTTCAGACGTTTTGTCGCAGATATACAGAAATACCTTTGATTTATGTGTGTTGATTTTATATCCTGCCACTTTGCTGAATTCATTTATTAGTTCTAGTAGTTTCTTTGTAGACCCTTTTGGGTCTTCTAGGTATAGAATCATGTTGGCCGCAAATAGTGATAATTTAAGTTCTTCTTTTCCTATTTTTATGCCTTTAATTTCTTTCATCTGTGTAATTGCTCTGGCCAGTGTTTCGAGAACTATATTGAATAGAAGTGGTGATAGAGGGCATCCCTGTCTTGTTCCAGATTTTAGAGGGAATGCCTTCAATTTTTCTCAATTCAGAATGATGCTAGCCTGAGGCTTAGCATAGATAGCTTTTACAATGTTGAGGTAAGTTCCTGTTATCCCTAGTTTTTCTAATGTTTTGAACATAAAGGGATGCTGTACTCTGTCGAATGCTTTTTCTGCATCTATCGAGATGATTATATGGTTCTTACCTTTGAGTCTATTGATGTGGTGAATAACATTTATTGATTTCCATATATTGAACCATCCTTGCATCCCAGGGATGAATCCTACTTGATCATGGTGCACAATTTTTTTGGATGTGTTTTTGTATCCGATTCGCCAGAATTTTATTGAGGATTTTTGCATCTAGGTTCATTAGAGATATTGGTCTGTAGTTTTCTTTCTTTGAGGTGTCTTTGTCTGGTTTCGGAATCAGGGTGATGTTGGCCTCATAGAATGAATTTGGATGAGCTCCCTCTTTTTCTATTTCCTGAAATAACTTGAAAAGTATTAGTATTAATTCTTCTTTAAAGGTTTTGTAAAACTCCGCTGTATACCCATCCAGTCCTGGGCTTTTCTTGGTTGGTAGTCTTTTGATTGCTTCTTCTATTTCATCCATTGATATTGGTCTGTTCAAATTGTGTGTATCCTCCTGACTCAGTCTGGGCAAATCATATGACTTAAGGAATTTATTGATGTCTTCACTATCTTCTATTTTATTGGAATATAGGGTTTCAAAATAATTTCTAATTGTCTTCTGTATTTCTGTAGCATCTGTTGTGATATTGCCTTTTTTATCCCGTATGTTAGTAATTTGAGTTCTCTCTCTTTTTCTCTTCGTTAGCATGGCTAAGGGTCTGTCAATCTTATTTATTTTTTCAAAGAACCAACTTTTAGTTTTGTCAAGTTTTTTCAATAGTTTCTTTTGTTTCAATTTCGTTGATTTCCGCTCTGATTTTAATTATTTCTTGCCTTCTGCTACATTTGCTGTTGTTTTGCTCTTCCTTTTCTAGGGCTTTGAGATGAAGTGTGAGCTCATTTATTTGTTGGTTTTTTTCTTTTTTTGAGTAATGACCTCCAGGCGATGAATTTTCCTCTTAAAACTGCTTTCATTGTGTCCCATAGATTCCGATGTGTTGTGTCTGTATTTTAATTTATCTCTAAGAATTTTTTGATTTCCTCCTTTATGTCTTCTGTAACCCATTGATCATTCAGTAACATATTGTTCATTTTCCATGTGATGTAGGGTTTTTCCTTCCTTCTTTTATCATTGATTTTCAGTTTCATTCCATTATGATCAGATAAAATGCATGGTATTACCTCCACCCCTTTATATTTACTGAGGGTTGCCCTATGGCATAATATATGGTGTATTTTTGAGAAGGATCCATGTGCTACTGAGAAAAAAGTATATCCACTTGATGATGGTTGATATATTCTATATATGTCAGTTAAGTCTAGGTTATTGATTGTGATATTGAGTTCTATAGTTTCTTTATTCAACTTTTGTTTGGAGTATCTGTCCAATGGTGAGAGACGTGTGTTGAAGTCACCCATAATTATTGTGTTGTGGTCTATTTGATTCTTGAACTTTAGGAGAGTTTGTTTTATGAACGTCGCAGCACCCTTATTTGGTGCATAAATATTGATAATTGTTATGTCTTGTTGGTGAATGGTTCCTTTTAACAGTATATAATATCCTTCCTTATCCCTTTTGATTAACTTAGTCTTGAAGTCGATTTTATTCGATATGAGGATGGCCACCCCTGCTTGCTTACGAGGACCGTGTGTGTGGTATTTTTTTTCCCAACCTTTCACCTTCAGCCTGTGTATGTCTTTTCCAATCAGATGTGTCTCCTGGAGGCAGCATATTGTTGGATTTGTTTTTTTAATCCATGTTACCAGCCTATGTCGCTTTATTGGAGAGTTTAAGCCATTAAAGTTTCGAGTTACTATTGATATATGGTTTGTACTTCCATCCATGTTTCATTATTTATCTTTTTTTTTTAATTTAGTTTGTTTCTCCATGATTAGCTTTCCCTCCGCCCTCTGTCTTTACTGAGGTACTTCCCACTGTTGGTTTTGGTTATTGTTTTTCATTTCTTCCTCGTGTAGTGTTTTGTCAAGATGCTTTGCAATGCTGGTTTTCTGCCTGCGAATTCTTTTAACTTTTGTTTATCATGAAAGATTTTTATTTCTTTGTTGTACCTGAAGCTTAATTTTGCTGGATACAAAATTCTTGGTTGGCATCCATTGTCTTTCAGTGTTTGAAGTATGTTGTTCCAGGATCTTCTCGCTTTCAGCGTCTGTGATGAAAAATCCGTTGTTAACCTTATTGGTTTACCCCTGAATGTAATCTGCCTCCTTTCTCTTGTAGCTTTTAATATTTTCTCATTGTTCTGTATATTGGATATCTTCATAAAAATGTGTCTTGGCGTTGGTCTACTGTGATTTTGTATGCTCGATGTCCTGTATGCATCAACCATTTGTATATCTGTTTTCTTTTTTATTTCTGGAAAGTTTTCTATAATTATTTCATTCAGCAGGTTGCTCATTCCCTTGGTTTGAACCTCTATACCTTCCTCTATCCCGATGACTCTTAAGTTTGGTTTATCTCATATCTCTTGGATGTTTTTCTCGTGATTTTTTACCAGCCTTTCTGAGTTGGCTAGACTCTTTTCAAGATGATATATTTTGTCTTCATTATCTGACGTTCTGGCTTCTACTTGCTCCACTCTGTTTGTGATACTCTCATTTGAGTTTTTAATTTGGTTTATAGTTTCCTGCATTTCTAGAATTATTGTTTGATTTTTTTTTATAATCTCTATCTCCTGATAAAGATGCTTATTTGCTTCTTTTATCTGTTTATGTAATTCATTTTCAGTGTGTTCTTTCACTGTTTGAATTTGCTGTCTCATATCCTCTTTAAGATTCCATTCCATCTGTCTCATGTATTCCTTGAGTTCTTTGTTTGGCCATTTTTCTGATGCCTCTAGGTCCTCCTGAATATTTAGGCTGTCCTGCATTGTTTGTACTCCTTTTCTTCCTTGCTTTTTCATGCTGCTCATGTTACTTCTTGTTCTGTTTGACTGCTGAGTTACTGTTTACTCCTATAAATTTATTTGATGCTTGGGAGGAAAGGTATTAGAAGGGAAGGGAAGAAGTCACTAAAGAGAATGAGAGTAAGCAGGTAGAATTCAAGGAAGGGGGAATAAGGAAATTGAAAAGAAATGAAAAGATAAAAGAAAAAATAGAAATTAAAAAAAATTAAAAAAAATAATCAAAAAAATTAAAATAAAAAAATTAAAAAAAATTTTTTTTAAAATTAAAAAAAAAACCTCAAAATTTAATAAATGAATTCTTAGAGTTTGATTAACTTCTCTTCCAGTAGGTGGAGCTGTGCCCACCGGGCCAAGCTTCTCCTCTCAATACGCGGGAACCAATCACTGTGCAGCAGCTCCTCCTCCCATACTGGGCGGGTCTCCAGTCCTGAGTGCCTAGGGCCTTCTCTTGTGTCTAGTCACTTCTCCACTTTTCCTCAAGCCAGGCCCCGCTCACCGGTGACGCTCACCACAATATTGGCTACATGCCATGTCTGCTGCTCCCGGGAGCCCTATTTTCTTGAACGACTGGGCACACTCTCCCCGTTTGCTATTCCCTCACACCCTAAGTTTGTGGAGCTTGGGGCTTAGAACCCTCAGCGAATTTTGCTTGCCCTCCGGTAGCCACACCCCCGGTAGCTGGTATAAGAGACCTCAGTTGTCAGCACTGGTGGGAGCGGTAGCCAGGGGTTCCCGGCCGTGGGTCCCGCGCCACTACTGATTCCCTCGGTCTGACTATTGCACTCACGGGAGAGCTGGGAGGGCCCCTTATGGGAGAGCTGGGAGGGGCCCTTAAGGTTTCCCCGCTGTGTGGAGAGGAAGGGCTAGGGGATTATACACCTGTCGCCGCCGGTTTCAATGAAGTTATCTCCTCCGCCGCCTATACATGTACTTTGGATAATGATTTTCATCACATTCCACCATCATTTCTAACACCCTGCCCCTTCCCTTCCCCTCCCAACTCTCTGCCCTATCTAGAGTTTTTCTATTCCTCCCATGCTCCCCTTCCCTACCCCATTATGAATCAGACTCCTTATATCAGAGAAAACATTTGGCATTTTTTTTGGGGGGGGGATTGGCTAACTTCACTGAGCATTATCTTTTCCAGTGCCATCCACTTACCTGCAATGCCATGATTTTATTCTCTTTTATTGCTGAGTAATATTCCATTGTGTATATATGCCACGTTTTTAAAAATCCATTCGTCTACTGAAGGGCATCTAGGTTGGTTCCACAGTTTAGCTATTGTGAATTGTGCTGCTATAAACATTGATGTGGCTGTGTCCCTGTAGTATGCTGTTTTTAAGTCCTTTGGGTATAGACCAAGGAGAGGGATAGCAGGGTCAAATTGTGGTTCCATTTCCAGTTTTCCAAGGAATCTACATACTCCTTTCCATAGTGGCTTTACCAATTTGCAGTCCCACCAGCAATGTATGAGTGTACTTTTCCCCCACATCCTCGCCAACACTTACTGTTGTTTGTCTTCATAATAGCTGCCATTCTGACAGGAGTAAGATGAAATCTTAGAGTAGTTTTGATTTGCATTTCTCTAATTGCTAGCGATGATGAACATTTTTTCATATATTTGCTGACTGATTGTATATTGTCTTCAGAGAAGTGTCAGTTCAGGTCCTTGGCCCATTTACTGATTGGGTTATTTGTTTTTTTTGGTGTTTCACTTTTTGAGTTCTTTATATACCCTAGAGATTAGTGCTCTATCTGATGTGTGCAGGGTAAAAATTTTCCCTGAAGATGTATGCTCTCTATTCACCTCCTTGCTTATTTCTTTTGCTGAGAAGAAACATTTTAGTTTGAATCCATCCCATTTATTGATACTTGATTTTAATTCTTGTGCCATAGGTGTCTTATTAAGGAAGTTGTGGTGTAATCAAATATGATGAAGATTAGGGCCTACCTTCTTCTATTAGATGCAGGGTCTCTGGTTTTATTCCTAGGCTCTTGATCCCCTTTGAGTTGATTTTTGTGAATGGTGAGAGATAGGGGTTTAATTTCATTTTGTTGCATATGGATTTCCAATTTTCCCAGCACTATTTGTCGAAGAGACTATCTTTTCTCCAGTATATGTTTTGGTACCTTTGTCTAACTTAAGGTAATTGTAATTTTGTGGGTTAGTCTCTGTGTCATCTATTCTGTACCATTGGTCTGCTAGTCTGTTTTGGTGCCAATACCATGCTGTTTTTGTTACTATTGCTCTGTGTATAGTTTAAGGTCTGGAATAGTGATGCCAACTGCTTCACATTTCCTGCTAAGGATTGCTTTAGCTATTCTGGGTCTCTTATTTTTCCAGATGAATTTCATGATTGCTATTTCTATGAGGAATGCCTTTGGGATTTTGATCATGATTGCATTAAATCTGTATAGTGCTTTTGGTAGTCTGGTCATTTTGATAATATTAATTCTGCCAACCCAAGAGCAAGGTAGATCTTCCCATCTTCTAAGGTCTTCTTTTATTTTTTTCTTTAGGGTTCTGTAGTTTTCATTGTATATTTCATTGTATCTGTCACCTCTTTCATTAAGTTGATTCCCAAATATTTTTATTTCTGAGGCTATTTTAAATGGGATAATTTTCATCATTTCCATTTCAGAGGATTTGTCACTGTTGTACAGAAATGCCTTTGATTTATGGGTGTTGATTTTATATCCTGCTACTTTGCTGAGTTCATTTACTAGTTCTAGAAGTTTGCTGGTGGCATTTTTAGGGTCTTTGAGGTATAGAATCATATTGTCAGAAATTAGTGCTAGTTTAAGTTCTTCTTTTTCTATGCATATCCCTTTAATTTCTTTTGTTTGTCTAATTGCTCTGGCCAGTGTTTCAATAACTATGTTGAGTAGAAGTGGTGAAAGAGGACATCCCTGTCTTGTTCCACTTTTTAGGGAATTCCTTTAATTTTTCTCCATTTAGAATGATGTTGGTCTGCGGCTTAGTGTAGATAGCCTTTATGATATTGAGATATGTTCCTTTTATCCCAAATTTTTCTAGTGTTTTGAACATGAAGGGGTGCTGTATTTTGTTGAAAGCTTTTCTGCATCTATTAAGATGATCATTTGATTCTTATCTTTGAGTCTATTGATGTGATGAATTGCATTTATTGATTTCCATATGTTGAACCAACCTTGCATCCCTGGCATGAATCCCACTTGATTGTGGTTCTCTATCTTTTGGATATGTTTCTGTATTTGATTTGCCAGAATTTTATTGAGAATTTTTGCATCTATGTTCATTAGAGATATTGTTCTGAAGTCTTCTTTCTTTGATGTATCTTTGTCTGGTTTTGGAATCAGGGTGATATTGGCCTCATAGAATGAGTTTGGAAGTGCTCCCTCTTTTTCTATTTCATGGAATAAATTGAAGAGTATTGGTATTAGTTCTTATTTAAAAGTTTTGTAGAACTCTGCTATGTATATATCTGGTCCTGAGCTTTTCTTGGTTGGTAGGCTTCTGATGGTGTCTTCTATTTCATTGCTTGATATTGGTCTATTTAAATTGTATATATCATTCTGATTCAATTTGGGCAAATCATATGATTTAAGAAATTTGTGGATGCCTTTAATATCTTCTATTTTATTGGAGTACAAGTTTTCAAAGTAGTTTCTAATTATCCTCTGTATTTCTTTAGTGTCTGTTGTGATATTGACTTTTTTATTACATATGTTAGTAATTTGAGTTTTCTCTCTTTTTCCCTTTGTTAGCATGGTAAAGGTTTGTCAACTTTATTTTTTCAAAGAACCAACTTTTTGTTTTGTCAATATTTTCAATTGCTTCTTTTGTTTTGATTTCATCTCTAATTTTAATTGTTTCCTGCCTTCTACTGCTTTTGGAGTTTATTTGTTCTTCTTTTTCTAGGGCTTTGAGATGTACTGTTAGGTCATTTATTTGTTGACTTTTTATTCTTTTAAGGAATGAACTCCATGCAATGAACTTTCCTCTTAGTACTGCCTTCAGTGTCCCAGAGATTTCGATATGTTGTGTCTGTGTTCTCATTTACCTCTAAGAATTTTTAAATCTCCTCCTGATGTCTTTTGCAACCCAATGTTCATTCAGTAACATATTGTTCAGTCTCCAGGTGTATTTGAAGTACTCTTCGATGACATTCTTGGCCTGAGATTCTTTTCCATAATCCTTAACAACTACACAACTGCAACCAACCACTTTTCGGGGCTTGCCCTCTAGGTCAATTTTATAGAGGCCTACCCATTCTCCTAGTTTCTTGTTGTCATTGACCTTAATTAGATTGATTTGGTGTTCAGCACAAAGGGACTCCACCAATTTGACATAAATAGGCTCATTACAGTTGGATGCAAATACACAGAAATGGGCCTGGCGCACAATTCCTCTCAAAGTCCAGATGCTTCTGCAACAAACATCAGCTTCATGTTTCATTCATTTAGCATAGTGCTTGATTTGCTTACTGCTACAAATGAGGCTTAGGATCCTCAAAACAACGAGAATAGAGCCACAACTACAGGTTTGTCATACTCCGCATTTTTATATCTAAGTTCATCAGGGATATTGGTCCGTAGTTTTCTATCCTTGATGCGTCCTTATCGGGACACCAATGTATGAGTGTGATACTGGCTTCATAGAATGAATTTGGAAGTGTTCCATCCTTTTCTATTTAATGAAATGTTTGAGGAGTATTGGCATTAGTTCTTTAAAGGTCTGGTAGAATTCAGCTGAGAATCTTCTGGTCTGGGGCTTTTCTTTATTGGAAGGCTTTTTGTTACTGCTTCTATATCATTTCAAGTTATTGGTCTGCTTAGGTTTTGTGTGAACCCTTGATTCAATTCGGCAGATCAAATGAACACATTTCTTCTAGATTTTCCAATTTATTGGAGTATAAGTTTTCAAAATAGTAACTAATAACCTGATGGATTTCTGTGATGTCTGTGGTGATTTCTCCTTTTTCATCTCTAATTGTATTAATTTGGGTCTTTTTTTCTGATATTATTTCATTGAATAGATTGATTATTCCTTTGGTTTGTAACTCTACGCCTTCCTTTATTCTAATAATTCTTTTGTTCTTTTGATGTTATCCCATAATTCTTGGATGTTCTGCTCATGGTTTCTTACCATCTTTACTGTGTGGTCAACTTTGTTTTCATGATTGTATATTTTGTCTTCATTATCTGATGTTTTGTCTTCCAAGTGATCTAGTCTGTTGGTGATGCTTTCTATTGAGTTTTTGTTTTGGATTATTGTTTCCTTCATTTCCAGGATTTCTGACTTTTTTTTCCCCCCAGAATCTCTATCTCTGTCTTGAAGTAGCCTTTTGCCTCCTGTATTTGCTTATGTAGTTCTCTATTGAAATGATCTTTTGCTGCCTGTATTTGCTCTCTTATATCATCCTTTGATTCATAGAACATTTTAATTATGTACATCCTGAACTTCTTCTCTGTAATTTCTTCTGCTGTGCTGGCCATGGATTCTAATAATGCCATATCTTGGTTTGTTCGGGGCACTTTCTTCCCTTGTTTTCTCATGTTGTTCATGTGTCTTCTCATATAGCACTGCGGATCCAAGGTGTTACAGTTTTTCCCTATAGGCTTATAGTGTCCCTGCAGGGGTCGAATAACTCTCCTTTAAGGGGGCGAACAATGTTAACAGATCCCAATACAAACAATATAGAGCCTTAAACCAAATAACTGCTGTTAAGACATTTATGGTTTTGTCAGAATACACAGAAATGGTGAATTCAATTATTATCTACAATATAAACAGTAGGTTTGCAAAAAGGTCTACAGTTTCTGATAGTGGACAAAGAGAGAACTGGAGGTGGGGTGTCGGATGAGATGTTAAGGAGGTAGAAGGTGAGGATATAGAGTTATTAGATCTTAGGAAGTGTGAAAGAGGAATCTAAAGAAGTTGGCTTGTAGCAGGAGAAAAGAGAGAAAGTGATTTGAGGGAGACAAGTAAGTGGGAAGACAATAAGACAGTACAAAAAACAATCATAAAAATTAAGAAAAATAAAAAATGTAAAAATAAAAAAGAATATATAACACAACTGCAATATACTATTCAGACATCCCAGACCTCAGTAGACTAATTCATGAAAAGTACTTGGTTTCACAAGTGTTGGGGATGTGAGGGTGGGAGAAGAGAGAGAAAAGAGAAAAAAAAATTTGAAGGAAAATTAATGGATAGTTTTTGTTGGAGTTCAGTATCTTTCCTGCTTCCCCTTTCATCCAGTAGGTGGGTTTGTCTGTTATTTGCTGGTATCTGCATCCTTAGGATGGTCAAGGTTATTAGGGTGGGAGGGTTGGTCTTGGGGGTGGAGCTTCTGGAGGTGAGGTATAGCACTTGCTGTTCCTTGTTGGAAGACTGCTCCCCAAGGATCTCCTTTGAGGTTTGCTCTTGTAATGTGGGTGGCTGGTCCTATCTCCTTATATCACTTGTAGATCTCACAATTCCTGATCTCTAATTTAGTCTCACTCACCCCCTCCCTTTCTACTTCCCAATTAGGAATCTCTCTCTCTGGAGGTCTTGTGGGTTGTGCTCTGTGTCTTGCACAACTGCCACAGATAGCTGTTTTGTATCAAGCAGATCAGGTCTAGGCTTTGCGAGCTATGGACTGGCTACATGGCTCCAAGCACTGTGTTGGGTTAGTGCCTGTTGGGGAGAGCAGGGAGTTCTGCTTAGAAATTAGAAGTGATTCTGTTTGGTTTGCCTATAAATGTGATCTGACCTTTTTCTCTTGAGGTTTTAAAAAAAATTCTATTTTTGTTCTGTATGTTAGGCATTTTAATTATAATATGTTGCAGAGAGTTTCTTTTTTGATCTTTTGTATTTGGGGTTCTGAATGCCTCCTGTAACTGGATGTCCATCTCATTCTGATGGTTTGGAAAATTTTCTGTTATTATTCCATGAAGAGGTTATCCATCCCATTATCCTGCATCTCACAATCCTCCTCAATTCCAATGATTCTTAAATTTGCTCTCTTAATGTTGTTCCAGAATGCTTATATATTCTAATCATTGTTATTTATATTCTTTAATATCATCTGAATGTTTAAGGCTGGTCCCTTTGACTTCAAGCTCTGAGATTCTGTCTTCAGCATATCTATGTATTAGAGACACTTTCAACTGAGCATGTTATTTGGTTTATTGTGTCTTTTATTTGCAAGATTTCTGTTTGATTCTTTTTTAATATTTCTAACTCCTTAATGAATTTCTCATTCTTAGCCTGTACTGACTTCCTTAATTCATTCAGTTGTTTTTCTGTGTTCTCTTGGAATTCATTGATCATTTTTTATAATCATTCTTTTGAATTTTTTTATCTGATATTTTATTTACTTCAGGATCTTTGGGGTTAGTTGCTGGTGTATTATGAACTTAGGAAGTGTCATATTACCTTGTTTTTCATATTTCTTGTATTTCTGTGTTGGGTTTTATGCATCTGTTAGGAGGAATTTCTCTTCTATTCTTATGTGTGGGCCTTTTTAGGACATAGTTTTCAAGTGCCAAAGTACCCTAGGATGATCTATATTGAGACCTCCCCTCATAGCTGTGGTATACATAGCCTTTGTGTTCAGTTCTCTCTGTTTTTGCTGTAGCAGTCAATGTCCATGAGTGGGAACCTTGAGGGTCCACCCCTAACTGTTTCTACTTGAGGCCTGCCATTAGTTTATTTTTTCCCCTCTTTTATTCTTTATATTAAAATATAGCTGAATATGAGTGTTGTTAATTTGTGTGTGGAACAAGGTAAGCTGTCTCTTGGCTGAGTATAGTTTAGCAGCAGAGACTCTACTGTGAGAACTTGTAGTGTTCTTGTGGCTTCCCAGCATCTCACAGAATAAGGGGAAACAAACAATAGCCACAACCAATGCAAATAATATACAGCATCAAAATAAATGCCTGGTTCCTCTATGAAATCTACAATGTTAATTATTATAAAACCTGGAAATAATGGGGTTAGTAATGCCCAACAGCAAAAACAATAAGTAACCATAAAGTAGATCTGGCATTAAAGTCAACAAGAGGTGTCAAGTACGTCATACACAGCAGTAATAATTGCAAGAGCATGAATGGTGGGAGTAAATGTTATATAAACCAATTTGTTCTAAAAGATGATAAAAATATTGTTAATCAAGAGAAAAGAAAATGTGATAGGGAGATAGAAAAGAGTTTACAATTTCAAAGGTGAACAGAGAAAATGCAAAAGAGACATAGCAGGCAATGGTTAAGGAAGGAGGAGAAAAAATAGAAATAAAGGGAGAAAAAAGAGGATAATGATAATTTTGACTGTTGGCAGGAGGAGGAAATAGGGGTAGAGAAAGAAACAAATGAAACAAAATAAAAGAAAATCAAATTATGCAAACCCCAAACCCTAACCCCCAAAGACAAGGCAAGAAAAGATAACTACATTAAAAAAATTGCTAAAAATGAGAAAAAAGAGTCAGGCATTGTGATACATTCCTATAATCCCAGTGACTCTAGAGGCTGAGGCAGGAGGATTGCAAATTCAAAACCAGCCTCAGCAACTTAGAGAGCTAAGAAACTTACTGAGACTGTGTCTTAAAATAAAAAATAACAAAAGGGCTGGGGATGTGGTTAAGCACCCTGGGTTCAACTCCTAGTACCTCCCCCCAAAAATGAGAAAAAAGAAATAAATATGTGTGTGTGTGTGTGTGTGTGTGTGTATATAATATAATAAATAAATATGTGTTTGTATATGTCCACAAACCAATCAACAAAGCAAGAACACACACACACACAGACACACACACACACACAGCAAAAGATTCTTAATGAAAAATGTAGGAATTGTCTCTACTGAGGTAGTCAAAATAAAATGAATGGATGGTCACTGCCTATGCCCAACTGCTTTTCTTTCCATTTCTTCTTGGACTATTAGAGAAGGGGGAGGAGCATGGAAGGGCTGGGGTTATAACCCCTTCCTCTTTTTGTATTGTTCAGAGAGCTGCTATTTGAAATGGCCTAAGACTGATGCTGGTTGAACTATTTCTCAGGTTCCCTTCTCACCAGTATATGGTAGGATGGAATGGGACATACTGTTAGTTGAAATATTGTCTACACACACTAGCTTGATGTACTTCCAGGATGAGGCTGCTGCATAGTTATACAGGATGAGTTCCAGTGGCTGGGACTTAGGTCTAATCAGGCCTTAGGGACTTTGTTGGGTGATATCTGCTTTGGAGAGATCAACACACTCCTACGACCTATCAGTTGCAGATCTCTGTCAAGAGTCTGGATCTCAGAAGCCTCCAAATAGTCCTTCTTGTGGGGCAGGGGAGCCAATCCTTCACAGACTCTGTTGCCCATGAATATAGACTTTCTAGGTTTAGTCCCTGAGTGTATTCGCAATTGCCTGTTCAGATTTCCAACCCATTTCAGCTGGTCAAGTGAGCTGCCAGACTCAAAGGAAAAGTGAGTTGGGCTCCCCTTCACTTTTTTGACATGAATCCCTTTGGGTATAATCTTCTCTGTGCTGGTTTCACTCATATTCTGCTGGGTACACCCTAGACTACATAGTAGACACTTGCTAGGTTAGTCTGGCAGTGTTTGCTGTTATCTCTTGGGTTCCATAGCAGTGAGTTGCAGCATGGCCACCTAAGAGGGCTGCTGCCTCAGCTCTCTGAGGCTGGTTGAGAAACAGAGAACTTTTCAGACCAGCTCATAGTATAGCTAAGTTCAGGATGCTTTTCTGATCTCTTTTTTTTTTTTTCACACCAAATTTCTCCATTGTGTTTCTCTTTGTTATCCCTTCCCTTTGTAGTGAACCAGCGTAGCCACACCAGTGGGTTCCAGTGTACTTGTTCTTCTTTGTTCAGTGTATCCAAATTTCTGAGCCTCTAAGATAATCTGACTGACCAGTATTTTAGTGAAATTCCCTCTTTCATCCGCCTCACTGAGAAGCAGTACTCTTGCTGCTTGATTCCTAAACATGGGGCTACTAGAAATTCAACCTTCTTCTAATCCACCACTTTGAATCTCCCTCCGATGATACTTTTGAGATGAATGTGTTTCTTCTCTGCATAATTCCCTCAAATATTCTTTACAAAACTGGTAGAAGGTGTAGAATACAGAGAGTAGCAATGCTTTGGAAAATAATTTTTTCCCTCTCCTCCTCTATTTCACTACTTCATGTAGTTTGGGATTGGGTGGTAGTCTGAAGTGGAAAAATGTCCCATCTTTTGTTACCCACTGTCCCTCTACCAGCTTTGTATAGGTTTCACCAAATCATGTTTTGTACAATCATAGATTGAAATATCAGCAACCTGTAGGTAATAATTCTGATTTATGGTGTGTCCTTTCTCCCAGTTGAAACTACCTTAGGAGAAAGTAACAGAGTCATGATATTCCAAAGAAACAGTCTGTTGGCTAGTAGAACCTTTGTAGAGCCATCTCTGCTTTCTTAGGTTGTGTTTTTAAGGGTCAGGCCCCATGGCTTATGACCTTGAGACAGCAGGAATGGTGGTATGTTCCCACCACTAGTATCTGGATTGGGTTAAGAGTTCATGGAAAACAGAGAGAATTGGAATCTTTCTCCCAAATATACCACAAAACTTTTACTTTAGGTCCTTGGCCCATGAGTTATGCTAGTTTATTTATGTTACTAGATTCCATTTTTCAAAAGGAGAAAGTCAAGATAGGGTGATAAAATTGTTAAGAGATACTCTTTGTTCTTTTCATGTTTCAGCTGATTTGTTGTTGTTTGCCGCAGTCTGGCTGGGCACACAATCATGAGCCACCACACAGCTTACCCCATGTTGCTTAGTGGAAGGACTCGTGGAAATAGGACATTTTGCAGTGACATTGCATGTAGGTGACCTTGCCCATTTGTTGATTGGGTTATTTTTTTGTTGTTGTTTAACTTTTTGATTTGCTGTTTGAATCTACAAGCTGTGTGGAACACCCTAATCCGCCCTGGTCCTTGAGCAAGGTCGGGTTTAGGGCGTTCCAGGTTTAAGATTATTCCTGCTGGGAATAGGGCGTATCCTGCTGCCTGAGTTCCCCTTGAGTTCTCACGGGATTCAGACAGTATTTTTTGGGAGACAGAAGCCCAGTGGGAGTGGATTTGGGCAGAGAACGTGGATTTCCCCAGAACGTGATTGTAGACGGCTGGTGTGAGTTTGGGAATAAAGAGTTGCTGTTTGAATCTACAAGCTGTGTGGTGGCTCGTGATTGTGTGCCCAGCCAGACTGCGGCATTTGTGCCCAGCCAGACTGCGGCAGTTGTTGTTAGATTTCAAGGATAGCTGAGATCTCAAAGTTAAAAAATGGTCTTAAAGATAGAAAATGTCTGTTTCATGGCTGTCAAATATTATTCTTGAAAGAGAGACTGAGATTTAGAGATTTGTTCAGCCATTAGAACTTTAAATAAAGCATGAATATTGTCAGATTCCATCATTATTATCTACATCACATTTTCAGAGTCCACATTTATGGTTCAGATAAAATATTTAAAAAATAATGAAAGGGAAAATCAGTAAACTGATTTTGTTGTTACATACTGAGATTATGTATTTTTATGTGACGCCACATGTATTTACAAAGAGAAAATTGTATTTTGGGATTCCCATTGGATGAAGAAATAGAAATGTAACATTATAGTTGTTGAAGAGTAGTAATTGATGCTTCTTGTATGAAAAAAAGAAAATCTTTTGAGCTTTAGTTCAATTTCCTCTTGGCATTTCCTCATTTCTAACTAAAACCAAATTACACATTGAATTTTTAAGGCAGAAATGCTAACAAGGGAAATTATCTTATGGATATTATTTTTGTGTTGGAATACTTTTGGAATAAATATACTGAAACTACCTTGGATAAGCCCTGTGTATCTATCTAGTTGATGAATGGGCTCCAATTTATTGCGGAACCCAAATATTCATACTGTATATCCACCTCATTTTTATTTATTTATTTTTAATTTTTTTATTAGTTGTTGATGGACCTTTATTTATTTATTTATATGTGGTGCTGAGAATCAAACCCAGTGCCTCAAACATGGTAAGCAAACACTCTAGCCCTCATTTTTATTTTTTAACCCTTCTGAAAACCATTTACTCATCACTATTTTTTCTTCATGCTCTTTCAGCATTTATTTTAAGTGGAATATAGATTTCTGTTTTTAAACAATTCATCAAATAGTAATCAAGTGCTTGTTGAATGCAAGAAAATGTAGGGAGCTTAAACATAAGTCAGGAAAATATAGTACTTTGGACTACAAAAGCCTTACTTGAAGGTTTGACTCTACCATTTACTAGTTCTGTGAACTTGGGCATTAATTAGAATGTCTTTAAACCTTAGTTTCCTCATTTATAAAATGATGATAAGAGGGTTCTTGTGAAGAGTAACTGGATTAATATACATGTGTTATATATGTAATTTATATATGCATATATATAAAATAGCACAATATTTGAGACAGAATTCAATCGATTAAATTAATATTGTTATAATAAGTGATTTAAAGAACTTGTTTCCTTATGGGAGATATTAAATACACATAGGATACTGTGGTATAAGACAATGTAGGTAAGTGGTGTAGAAGATTGCAAGTAAAGTGGTTTGGTGGTTCAGAGGAGTGAGAACATCCATAATGAATATCAAGAAAGTCTGTTTTTGTAAGAGAGGGACTGGGCTAGGAAGAGGACCTAGAGCAGGAAGGAGAAGACGTCAGAGACACAGAAGATTGCCTTCATACACTAAGAGGATGAAGATTAGTGGCCCATAGGAGGCTAAAACCCACAAAGTGTTCACAAACATTTTTAGTCTACATTTAAAAATTAGGCAAATTCACATAAAAAATCTAAATTTCTAGTTTCTCTTGAAAAAGAAGAAAATATAGCAACATTAGATGTGAATCCTTAGTTGGCAACTACTGTACTAGATTCAATTGAGCAGGAACTATGGCTTTTTATGGGGCACAGATTCTCTACTTTTTTTTTCTCCGATTACTAGCCCTCTACCATTGAGATATATCACCAGCTCTTTTTGTTTTTATTTTGAGACAGGGTCTCACTAAGTTACTGAGGCTGACCTCTAACTTGTGATCCTCTTGCCTCAGCCTCCCAAGTCTGTGGGATTATAGGCATTTGCTATTGCACCGGCTCAGATTCTTTACTTTGCAGCAGTATTCATCATTTGATACTGAGTTGTCAAGAAAACAGTTTACTTAACAAGTTGAAACCCACAGACTTTCTGTCTATGGTAACTATGTGTTGATAAATTGGTGGACACGAAACCTAAGATGATGAACATAGCTAAGTCAGAATAACTTGAGGGACTCTAGAAATATGGCTCAGAGATTAAGGAAGTGTTGGTTATTGTGAAAGAAGCAGATAAAAAGTCTCCTTTTCCTTATGAACTTTCTTATTATGATGTTTTCATATAGATGGTCCTGCCTGGTCCTTAACTTTTATGGCAGTATTTTAAAAGCTGCATTTGGCTGTTACATATCTTATTTCCTTTGTTGAAAACAAAGCACATGACCACATTCAAAGGAAAGAATGGTATATTACTGTTATTGCTGTAATGCTAATAATATCATGTGGTTGTAGTTTTTACATCCTGCTTTTTATTTTTATTTCATCTTAGCAAAAGAGAACTAATTGAAGCATTTTTTCCTTAAGATCTGTGGTTAACTGTGCATACCTTTCTGTATCCATTTCTTAACTCTCCAACAAATCAGTTCTTTCTATGTCTTGTAAATCCCACCATAGACTTGAGTGATGTTCATGATTTAGTTTTTATTATTTGTAGATAAATTAGATTTTACCTTTCTCCAGAAAAATCTAAGATACAGGAGTTATGTAGGCATTCAGTTTCTTAAATCTTTAGCAACTGGATTCAATAATAAATTCTATTCCATTTGGCTCTTATCAAGAAGTGTAGTTTATTCATCTCTTAGATAATCAGCCTTACTAAATCTAGGATTCCAGCTCATGGTTAGTTTTTTTTTTTTCCCTAGTTGGAGGATAGTCTTCAGAAATGGGTCTCATTGATAAAAGGAATTTCTTAAACCAATGAATATAATTGAATATAAAAGTTCTCCTTAATTTGATTTATTTTCTTGTTCTTAGTATACTAATACCATTTTACACAATTTGGTGAGACCAACAAGAAGTTAATACACATTTGATTGAAGAAAATTGGAGTCGTATTTATCTCTTTTCTTGCCAAGGTGCTATTGTTGGAAGCAACAATTAACTTTTTTTGGTCTCTTCCTGTCTCAACATGAGCTCAAATAGAGTAAATATAGACAATTGTTTGACATGTAATCCCGAAAAACATTATTTTGCTGACTCCAAGGATTTGCACAGTTCTAATAATGGCCACAGAGTCCATTTAACTGCATATTTACTTAATACAGTGATTAAGAACAGGAATATAGGAATTTTTCAATGTGCTGGTCACAAGTACAGAACTCTTACTGACCAAACTCATTCTCCCAAGCTACAGAAGCATGCCACAGGAGTATGAGTTTTGAATTGAGGAATGAACAGGAAGTTACTTTAGAGGTCTTTGTTGCCAACCTGTCAAACATTCTCAGTTAAATCTTGGAATGGCTCTTGCACCTATATTTTACAGATTTTTTTTTGAAGTTTACATTTTTTTTTTTTTTTTGTTAAGACTCTGATGCAGTCAAGGTGTCTTTAACTTTATAACTGTTTCCCAAAATGATAAAAACAATCTTGAAAGATTTCCTCCCTACTTTGGTATGGCCAGGCAAATGACCCATCAAATCAGAGGAGATAGTAGAATGCTGCTAGTCTGAAAATGCAGAACAGGCTGGCTTTATCCAGGCAGGTTTGCGATCCTTAATATATGCTTTATTTGCATATCAGATAACTTAGGAAGCTATGAGTAATTTCCTCTGTATTTGACTTTTGAAAATGAGTTTATTTAACTTCAAAGACCCCTGTTGGCTCAGTCAACACCACGGATATTTTTCTAAGGATGAACTCAGAATCTTTTGGCAATCAATTAGTCAAGTCAACAAATATCAATTTTCCTCAGGGATAATTCTCTTCTTCTGGCTCCTTTAGATATTCTGTGCTTATCAGGGAGAGCTTTTGCTGAATTCTCCATAAAATCATTTCCCAGCATCCGTGACTACATTTTCTTGCTTCCTCTTGGCCTCTGCTTTCATTACATGATTTTCTTCAAATATTACAACTTAATCCTCTCCTTTGCTGTGCAGAAGCCTTTTAATTTAATGCCATCCCTCTTATTGATTTTTGGTTTTATTTCTTGTGCTTTAGGAATCTTATTAAGGAAGTTGTTTCTTGGGCTGGCATATTGGAGTGTTGAACCTACATTTTTTTTCCCCTAGCAATTGCAAAGTTTTTAGTCTAATTCCTAGGTATTGTCTACTTTGAGTTGACTGTTGTGCAGGGTAAGAGATAGGGGTACATATAGATTTCCAGTTTTCCCAGCACCATTTGTTAAAAAGGCTACCTTTTCTCCAAAATATTCTTGATAATAATTCAGTCTCTGGATGCTTATACAGATTTAGAGCTCAGAAGTGAGACCTGAAACAAAATGTAATTCTTAAAATCGGTATATTATTTTAATAGTTTGCTCATTAGAATTTTATTCAGTTGAATTTCATTGACATTCATAATCAAATATTAGTTGTGATCAATGTTCTGAGAACCAAAATTACACTTTATTGGCAAGAACTTACATAGCTTCAGAATGTTTGCATTGAGGTACAGAGTACCTCAATGAGTACCTGAAGAGTAGGGTCAGTCATGTCACTGTCTAGGCAATGACAATGTGGTATGTGCAATAAAGGAACATGGGGCATGTCTAAGAGAATAATTTGTCGTATCTGGATATGCCAGGTAATACTTTATAGTGTAAATATTCTGGAGCTAGGCTCAAAATAGGTAGGAGTCTCCACAAGGAGTTGGAAGATGGAGGCATGGAGTGGCAGAGAACTACAAGTAGTGAATATGCCTGGAATTTTGAGTCTGAGATCCAAACAGTGGGAGCTAAAACTGAAGAATCTTATAGGCAGGGCCCAGACTTTGAACACTTTATGCCTTGTTCCATGGCTTTTCTGCAAAGGATGAAGTAAATGAGGCAACTGGTAGCACTGAGACCAGTTAAGAGGCTCAAGCAGTCACGTTAAGTCATTGATTCTCAAATTTGAAGTAGTTGTACTTTAGGTCATTAGTACTTCACTTTTACCTTTTGAATCAGAATCTCTCACATGGTGGCTGGGCTTTTGCACGTTTTCAAGGCTCTGCAGATGATTTTGAAGCATGCTAGAGTTTGAAAATTACCAATGAATGATGAGGTCTGAGCTAAGGCAGTGAGAAAAAAAATGAAGTGCCTTTGTTATAGAGATGCTAGAAATTAGAATAGTGAGCATTCTTGATGACCAACTGTGTGTAAGGAATGGGGGAGCAGTAGGATTCTGGCTTGAGTAACTTCAAAACTGTCATTTATACTAATTTTCTTTGTGGCAACACAGAATAGAAGTTCTATGGGAGAGAAGAGAGGAAATTTAGTTTTAGATATAGAATCAACTTACTGCCCCCAATACCCATTTTTATCACTTAGAAAAAGCATCAACTTTCGGCAAATGTGATTCTGTCAATATCAATATTTACTGGTATCAGTGAAGTACTTTCATTATATAATGCTTATTCTTTTCAAAGGACATAGCTCACATTTATCACACTTAAATTTGTTTCATGTCTATTATGTGATGAATTTTAGACTAGATCTCATTATTATTGTAATTTAAGTTGATGAAACTGAGGTTTAGAAAAGTTAATTCATTTCTGTGAGATCAGGAACAAAATAGTCAAGATTCAAACTTCTGAAGTTACCAAGCCCTGTTTTCTTCCATTTACTATATACCTGGCTGTAATAATACAGATAGCCAGGTTTAAAATTTATTATTTACTTATGATGAATTTGAAGTTTGTCCAAGATCTCAAGCTGATAATTATTAGAGAAGGCACCAGAATCCAGGTCCCAACCTGGCCATGGCTCTTTGCATTGTATCTTTCTGCTTTTCAGGTAATTGCAGAAGTTGAGTTTATTTTCCTACTTGTTTTATGTGTGGTTGGACTGTTACTCTTTCAAACAGGAATGTTTTAAAGAATTAATAGGTGTGGTTTTGAAGGGAAGGAATTTTGTAAAAAAGCACAACTGGCTGGGTACAGGGGCAGACACTTGAAATCACAGTGGCTGGGGAGGATGAAACAGGAGAATCTAGAGTTCAAAGCCAGCCTCAGCAACTTAGTGAGGCCCTAAGCAACTTAGTAAGACCTTGTTTCTAAATAAAATATAAAAAGGGCCGGAGATCTAGCTCAATGGTTAAGCACCTCTGGGTTCAACCCCTTGTACAAATAAAAAGCACAACTGACCCTTAAGGCTCAGTTGCTTAGGAGGAGGGGTCTGTGACAGCTGTGCATTACCAACCTGTGAATTATTTTATATTTTTTAAAATAGGAACATGACCTTCATGATGAAAAAGATACAGAAATAACTCCAGGAGAAAGAGTCCTGCAGAAAAACAAAGAGGAACGGGATCAGCAAAATCGACTGAGAGAGATAGATGAAAAGCTGAGAAAGATCAAGGAAAATGTGGTAAGTCTTTTTTATTTAAAGTTTAATTGTAACCAGTGTTTGTACTAAAAAGTGTTTCAGTTTCCTTAGAACTGTATTTTTTCTATTTTTGTTTTGTTTGTTGTTTTCTTTTTTAAATTGGTGTCCTTTGACTGTTTTATGACCATTCTTATGTGTTAAATCAGACGTTAATTTGTCAGTAAGAATTTAAGTAAAAGGTAAATATATGATTTGTAGGACTTAAAATGGTATTATACTTAAGCAGTTTATATAACATTATAAAACTGTCAAATACTTCCTCAATAATGGTCCATAATCCAGATAGTCTGTCCAATTAGTGATACAAATATTTTATGAAAAAATTTGATTGTTCTTCATAAAACCATTCTTATATATTGAACTTACAGCTTAAACAGTCCCATTTTGTTCATAACTAATACTATATTAATAATTAATTTTAATACATTCAAAATCATTTTGATAATACTGCATGTTTTTCTTACTCACAATTTAAAGATGATGATGAAAGTTCGTTTTTTTGAAGATGTATGATAAGTATTTAATTCTTTTTGTTAAATATTGACAAAAAGAAATAGTTCTAAATTAAACTATAATTTTATAGCTGTGATTTTATGCAGAATATTTAAATGAATTAAACATTTTAAACAGACCAGATAACAGTTCCTCACCAGATACCAAATCTCTTGGCACCTTGATCTTAGACTTCCCAGTTTCTAGAACTGTAAGAAATAAATTTTTGCTGTTCATAAGCCATCAAACTGTTGGTATTATGTAATAGAAGTCCAAAGGACTAAGGCACTGACCATTTATTACTAGCCTTGAACATGTATCTGTTCTTTTTTACTGTGTCTCTACCATTATTTAGTTTTTGTTTCAAAATGTGAGTCCTTTAAGAACCATTATATATTATTCCTGTGTAATATGAAGTTTGGCAACACTTAAAGGAATTTCATAAATAGTGGGATTTGGTTGTTCATTGTCTGTTATGTAGAAGTAATATAAATAGAAGTAAAGGAACTCAAGTTTTCTAGTTTCATCTTTTATACTGAACTTCCATATAGTCTCTAATTAAAACATGAAGCTAGAAAAAAATTACACCAGCCTCTTCAATGTTTTCCATAATTATCTTTAATTTTAGGAGGATTTTTTTAGAATTAAACTCTTATGGGGGAAAATTTAAGTTGAGAATTTCTTTAATTTTATATTTGTTTTAATTCTGTTAAATTCAGGTGAAATTAATTTGTTATATTTGTTAAATATAGTATATGAGCCCACTTTTGTAAAACCATTTGTGTATTAAGATTTATATGCTTAAGAGAGATGGCTGGAATGAATTAAGTTTACAAGATACTAATATTAGTTATTTCTGGTAGCTAGATTTTTTTTTTGTATTAGAGATTGAACACAGGAATGCTTTACCACTGAGCTACATCTCCAGGCCTTTTTATTTTTATTTTTGGAGATAGGGTCTCACTATGTTGTTTAGCCTGGCCTTGAACTCATGATCCTCCTGCTTCAGCCTCCTGAGTTGCTGGGATTATGGGTGTGTGTCATTATGCCCAGCTGGTTGCTGGACTTTTGAGTGATTTTTTATACTTTGTACCTTCATAAAATGCTTTTTTCTTCTTCAGTGAACACATTAGATTATTTTTTACATGGAAAGAAAAGAGGTGGTGGTTATCTAAGTGGAAAAGAATGATATATAAGTAGAGAACAATAATTATTGAATATATATATTATATATATTATATATATGTATATGAGATTAAAAGGTGGTAGATTTGTTGTGACCAATGATATTCATGAGCAAATGTTTGGCTCTCCTATATAAATTTTAATTTCATAATTTTGTGTTTTATAGTAAACACTGTCAGAGGTTGTTTTCATGTTTTAATTGCTTAGTATTTCATAACAGTTTATGGATTCATATTGTGTACTACATGATCTTTTTCAAATTCTTTAAAATTCAATATACCTCATGGACATCTGATACTTTTTAGATTGGGAAACTAGAGACCTGAGTCATTGTTTCAATCTTATCAGTACCCTGCTCTGTGACCTTGAATAAATAATTTTGTCTCTTAGAGACTTGGTTTTTATACTTTCAAATAAAGAGAGTTGAGCTAGATGACCTCTGTTGTTTTACCTGTGATTCTTGCTTTTGAGAAGTGATATTATAGTATAGTACCTAAGGCTCAGTTTGTATGCTACTTAAATGTTTGGTATTAATTAATCTTCCATTGAAAGTTACTTTTGGAAGTATAGTAACACTTTTTAGGAAAATGTGAGATTGTCTTTTACATATAAAAATTAGTCTACTGCTTACCAACCAGAGAATATGGTTTTTGAATGCCAACTTCTAAAAATGGCTTATTATGCAGTTTTATCTTATTCTCACTCCTGCATGGAACATCCTTTCAGGATCATAGGTTTTGGAGAAAAAAGGTGATGTGTGGCTGCTGAATTGATGACTCAAGGATCAAATTCGTATTCAGTGTTAGGTATGGAAAAGAATGAACTAAGGGTAATATAGGAGCCCTGAATGCCTGATCCCAGGGTTGATTTGTCAGTAAAGGATGGAAAAAATGTCTTAATTCTGTTTTGGATAGTAGGCTGTGGCTGCTGATGCTCATTTGTCTTGGTCAAGATTTGTTGAGGAAATAGGATCCAATTTATTCTGTAAGTGGTGGTAATATTGTTAATATCAATAGATTTAGCTATTAGAAGCTAAGGAAAGTAGACACAATGAATTGACGTTGAAGCTTCCAAACTTCATATGAAATTGCATAGGGATACGGGTGCTCTGCAAAGTGGCTGTGTAAGACAAGCCTTTATAAACTCTCAATTATTTATCACACAAATATCAAATGATCTCAGGTATCTATAAATCCTGATTTTTCTATTAAGCTCAAAGAGTTGCTTTCCATTGTTTTGGGTATTCTATAGGCTTCTCTACCCATCCAGTTTTCTAAACCCACTCTGCTTTACATTACTCCCCTGAGTTATAGTCCTTTTATATAAGCTTCTATACACATGGGGCATAGTGGACCCAAACTGTTTGGGTTTTAATCTCAACTCTGCATTTAATAGCTTTCAACCTTAGTCAGATCACCTGATTTCTCTATGCTTCAGTTTCCTCATCTATGAAATGAGGATAATTATAATTAATACTTATATCTTAAGGCTTTTATAAAGATTCAATTTATACACATACACAGTACTTAGAATAGGCCTCCTAGAACATTTTAAGTGCTATTTACATATTATTTTTGTTATTATTAGCATTATTAATATGAGCCCATCAAATATTAATAATATTAATAATTAATATTATCAACCATTGATATTAATAATATCAATTATTGATATTAATTATAATATAATATCAATTATTAATATTATTATTAATATTTGATAGGCTCATGGAATATCATGAGCCTATCAAAAGAATACATAAACTTGTTTCTAGGATAAGAAGGAAGAGGAAATGGTACAGAGGGTGAAATTGAAGATGGTAGGATAATCCCTAGACAAGACCTAAAATGTCCTTTTTCTAACTCAGGATGAAAGAAAGGAAGGGTAGGTCAAGAAAGGCAATTGAGAGATGAAGAGGAAGTAAAAAGTTACTCTGTAAGTTATAGAGCAAGTTATTTGATCAGGGTGAGAGGGTAATATAGAGTAGGAAAGGATTTCAATAGACCTTTCGATGATGAGAACAATACAATGATAAAAAATTAAAATAACCCAGGTGAGGTTGGAGCTACTTAGCCATATTTGAAAGATTCTCTTGACAGCCCTTAGTAGTCCTCTAAAATGGAGATAATGGGTGATGAGTTGAGGCAGGGATTTGGAGAGATTTGGCATTGCAATGGAAGATCAAGAGAGCAAGGGAGGGCCGGGTTGTGGCTTAGTGGTAGAGCGCTTGCCAAGCATGCATGAGGCACTGGGCTCGATCTGGCACCACATTAAAAAAATAAACAAAATAAAGGTATTGTGTTCATCTACAACTAAAAAACTATTTTTAGAAAAGAGAGAGAGAGAATAAGGGAAATTGGTGCTACTTATGAGTTCATAACTGAAACAAATGTGTTAATTTTTGTCACTGTGACAAATAACCAACAAAAACAGCCTAGAGGAGGAAAGATTTTTGTTCCTGGCTTCACAAGTTTCAGTTCATTTTTGGCTCTTTCCATTGCTTTGGGCCTGAGGTAGCATGTTGTGGAGGATGGCACTGATGGAGGAAAACTGCTTAGCTTATGGCAGTCAGGAAGCAGAGAGAGAAGGATCTGGGGGACAAGAAATACCCTTTCAGCGCACACCCACAGTGACCCACCTGCTTCAACCAGTTCCCACCTGTAGTTTCCACTGCCTCACAGTAGTCCATTTCCGCTATTAATGGATTAAGCCACTGATAAGGAGATGAGTCCTCTTGATCCAATCACTTCCAAAAGGCTCTACCTCTCAAACTTGCTGCCCTCAGACCAAGCCTTCAACATACTCACCTGTAGATGACACTTTATATCCAAACCATCACAAAATGTAACATGCATACCATATATATATATATATATATATATATATATATATATATATATATATATATATAATATTATATATAGTAGTTCAGGGCCCCTCTTTGTATAACTTGTATATACACAGCATGGAATATCATGAGCCTATCAAAAGAATAAGGTTAGGTCTACATGTCTTGAAAAGATGTCTATGATAGTATGTTAAAAAGAAAGAACCATAAGACAATGATTAGTGTGATTTCATTTTTATAAGCAAAAGTCATAGAAAAATCTTAGAACATGATACCAATTGCTTAATTATGATTACCTAACAATGATGGGAATGGGGATGGGTGGAGAGGTAAAGAAAGGAAATTCACTTTTTATATACACATTATTTAAATGGAACAATATGTTGAGATTATGGGTGATTTTACATTATCCTGGTGTTTTTCTGTATTTCTTGACTTTCTGAAATATACATAGATTGCATTTGTAGACAGAAAAAAAATTAATGTTTATAAATATGGTAAATATTAATGCATACAAAATATCACTATTATCTCAATAAGTAGACTTTAAATATTTAGAAAATCAGAGGGAATTATCACAAGGAATATTATTCAACCTTACTAGCAATTAAATTCATATTTGAACAAACTTTACGCACTATGTACACTTGTCAGCCCAGCACAAACAACAATATGATATAATTATGTGAGGTGCTAATGGTGTGAATGTGGGGCAATAATATTTGAACTTTATTGGTAGCTTTTAAAATAGGTTATATTTCCCCTTGAAAAACAATTAACAAATATAATGGGGCTATCATATTATTTATATGTTTACTGATATAATTTTACTTTCAGAAATATTTTCAAAAAAATAACACCCAAGGAAAACCAAGTCAAACAATATAGGAAACTACTTAAATGCTCTCAAATGAAGGAATTCCAAATCAACTTGCAGGATACTAACCCAATTAGTACTGTGGTAGGATGATAAAAATGACAAGTACAAAGACTTTGTCAATGTAGTACTTTTAATTGGACAAACATGCTACAAAACATAAAAATAAGTTTACCAATTACAAATATGTAATCTCTCTCTCTCACACATACATCCACATTCACCCGAAAGGGAAATAGAATATATGTTAATGACTTACCTTGATTAATTATTTTTCCCTAAAGAATAGGGGATTCATAATTGAGGATATTTTATAGTTTCACTGTTTTATGTAGAGATGTTTTAACTCATTAATGTAATGATGAATTTCTTCAGTAATTTAAATAAATAGTAACAATAATTCATGTTTTGTCTTATTTTCCTGGAGTATTGAATGTTCCACTATGATAATAAGGATTTTTTTTAAAGAACATTTTTAATTTCTAGGGCAAGGTAAAAATGCCTTTAATGAAGATATATGGTAATTATGCTTTTCACAAATCAATATGATTTAATTTTAGATTTGCATTTCCAAAGAAGAATCAGTAATCTGATTTTATGTCATTGAACCTTTTATGAGAATAGTTCTCTAAGATGGTTTGTTAGTAATGTTAGGAAAAGCTTTCCATGGTTCTAATAATTCTAAATGCATTGACCACACTTGTTAGGTCTTTATTGTGTCTCCTTTTTATTCTCAGATTGAACTTCATTCATTATTTTCAATTTGAAGTGTCTACTATTTCTTTCTACATTCTTTCCCTTTTTGGTTTCCTGGAAACCTCTGAGCTTGGCCTTGTTTGGTGAACTGCATTATTATTGCATCAGAATGTTTAGCACCCTAAGCTCTGTTGCTGAGCATTGATGATAAGAATGTGGTTCACAAAGAATGGTAAATCCTTGTGTTCTTATTCTTTATTTTGACATGCTCTTGTCATTTAACCTGGTACAAGAGTATATGGACCCCAGTCAGTAGGGGATTTCTTCTGGATGAAGGGTCTACCTTCCATTGTTAAGCATGCTATAGAATCAGAATTTTAGAATGCGAGAGCTGAAGGGGCTTTAGTGGTCACGTGGGCCAGTTCTATGAATTAGAAACAAAGATATTGAATAGTTAAATGATTTTTTAAAAACCTCACAAATATTAATAGTAGACTTGAGTCATTCCTTAGTTCTGATACCTTAACCTGAACTTTTAAATAAATCTGACCTCTCTAAAAACAGAACTTTGTAAATCAGCCATTTTTTAGCTCAGATTTGTGGCCACCAAAAATGTAGGTTTCATTTTAAAACCTTTAAGCTACTATCAACCAGATGTACATTGTTTTCAAAAGTTAGCATACCTCCAGACAAACCTGACCTGCTAGTGGTTAAATAGGAAGACTGACTAGTGTGCTTTGATATTTTTTTTTTTTTTTTTAGAGAGAGAGAGAGAGAGAGAGAGAATATCTTTTAATATTTATTTATTTTAGTTCTCGGCGGACACAACATCTTGGTTTGTATGTGGTGTTGAGGATCGAACCCGGGCCGCACTCATGCCAGGCGAGTACGCTACCGCTTGAGCCACATCCCCAGCCTGTGCTTTGATATTAATACATTAATGAAGGCCTGAACTGAAAAAGTAGTGTGTGTTCTCTAGTGTCATTGTTTAGAACTGTAGAAATGATTTTAATCTTTTTTCCCCTTTTAATTTGTGATAGTTTTTAGGAAGATGGTTAAAATAATAACATTTAAACATAAAGTTGGTATTTTTATGCAACCTCGATTCTTCCTTCTATTGGTGATAGCAGGTGTATGTACAGTAATGTTGCAAAATATCTGGTTTTGAAATTTTGAGAAGGAGATTTTTTACCAACAGTTAAATAAATACATTTCCCCCCTGTAACCATGGGTATATTTTGAAACAAATAATTAGAAAATAAAATTTCCTTTCTATATCATTTGATGTAAAAATCTTGACAAAACTCCTTGTAACTGAACATTATCATTTAGTAGTTGAGAAATAGCATGTAGTACAGTTTAAGTGGTGGCTGGTGTGCATAAAGTACACCAGAATGAATTATACCAGAATGAATTACACCAGAATGAATTCATGAGCTAGTGACCTTTTAAAAGTTATTAGATACATATTATATTTTAATGTAATTTAGAATAAGTTGAAACACAATCAGCATGCTTTGGAAAGAAGATGTTAAGGAAAAATTTCCTTAATTTCATTCGAGTTTCATTATTTTAAATTTGTTTATAAAATATATTAGTAAATTTCAGATTCAAATTCATTTTGGAACAAGGGCTATAAATATCCTTTGTATTCTGACTGTACTATAAATATGTTTTGAAAATTACCAAAGATATTTGCTTCTAGATTATAATTTGTAATATGATTAAGTATTATAATAATGCAGAACTGATATTGTTATAGAAGGGCATTGTGCTATTTCTGAATGATAATATACCATCTAATAATGAAAGTTATTATGGCAACTTTGTTTGATAATATTACCTGTTTTTCCTTAAATACTTTTTTGTTAAACAGAGGCTCTAGAAATAGTTAATATGACTAGTTATGTTTTAGCACAGCTCACCTTTTGTTTTCTGAATTAGTTTTCAAAGCTTATTGGTTGAGGCCTTGTGTCATAGATATGGTTACATGGATGGAATAAGGACATGTAAATGCTTCAAGAAATAGGCAAATAATATAATTATTAAAAAAAATGAGTATTATAAAAATTATAATACGTAATACATACACAAATGAAACACATTTAACCAATATAACATTTACTGAGGTAAAAGTAGAATGTAGGAATACATAGTTAAAAATTATAACAATTTTAGAGATCGAAACATAGCTTATTATTTGGATATTAACATGATATAGTAATACTTTATTTAATTTCTTTTTTCACACCTAATGCCATTTTTAGTATTCTTTTAGTATACTAAATTCTTGAATGATTCTTTCTCAAGTGAAATATTAGCAATATTTATATATAGCTTTAAATCCTTGCATTATTTTTTTAGCTATTGTTTTCTCTTTCTTTCTTTTTTTTTTTTTTTGTAGACAACTCCTTGCATCTTTAAGGATCCTGGAGCTATATCGGTTTCACCATCTGGTTTCACATTATGTAGTTTCAGTTACTCTGGTCAATCATGGTCCAAAAATATTAACTGGAAATTTCCAGAAATACACTATGCATATGTTTAAATTAGGCATGATTCTGTGTAGTGTGATGAAACTTGAGCCATCTTGATTCATTTTACTTGGGATGTGAATTATCCTTTTATCTAGAGTATCCACATATAAACAATGTAAACACTCACTAGTCACTTACTAGCAGTCTTGGTTATCAGATTATGTCACAGTATCATGGTGCTCATGTTCAAGTAATCCTTCTTTTATTTAATAATTACCCCAACATGCAAGAATGATGATGCTGGCAATTTGGATATGCCAAAGAGAAGCTGTAAAGTGCTTTCTTTAGGTGAAATAGTAAAAGTTCTCAATAAGAAAAAAAAAAAAATGTATGTTGAGATTGCTAGGATCCATCCCCCACCCTGCTCTTCCCAGTCTCCAGTGACTACTGTTCCATTATATGAGATTGACTTTTCAGTTTCTACAAATTAGTGAGAATATGTAACATTTTTCTCCTATATCTGGCTTATTTCACTTAACACAGTGACTTCCATTTTCATCCATGTTGCTACAAATGAAGGATTTCATTGTTCTTGATGGCTGAGTAGCATTTCATTGTGTATTATACTACATTTGCCATATCCATTCATTCATAGCTGGATACTTTGAGGAATTGCAAATCTTGGCTGTTGTGAATAATGCTTCAATAAAGGTGGGAATGAAGATGTTTCTTTTATATAATGACTCTATTTCATTTGTATAATACCCAGCAGTGGGATTGTTGGATTATGTGGTGGTTCTATATTAGTTTTTAAAGGGATTTCCATGCTGTTTTCCATAATTGGTATAATAATTTTCATTTCCACCAATAGTGTATGAGAATTCCCCCTTCACTATATCCTTACCAGCATTTGTTATTTTTGAATTTTTTGATGATAGCCATTATAACTGGGGTGAGATGATATCTTATTGTGATTTTGATTGGTCTTTCCCTGATGATTAATAATATTGAGCACTTTTTCATATACCTATCGATCATTTGTATGCTTTCTTTTGAGAAATGTCTATTCAGATTTTTAGCCCATTTTTATTGGATTTTTGTTCACTTTTTTCAAGTTCCTTATAAATTCTTGATATAAAAGGGTTTGGATAAATAGTTTGCAAATAGTTTCTTCCATTCTCTAGAATGTTTCTTAACTCTGATGATTATTTCCTTTACTATTCAGACGCTTCTTAGTTTGATATAATCCCATTTGTCTATTTTTATCTTTGTTGTCTGTACTTGCAGGTTCTATCCAAAAAAATTTGGCTTACACCAATGTCTTAAAAAATGTGTTTCCTAGCCAGGTGCAGTGGTACATGCCAGCGGTAATCCCAGCAGTTTAGGAGGCTGAGACAGGAGGATTGAAAGCTCAAAGCCAGTCTCAGCAATGGCAAGGCACTAAGCAACTCAGTGAGACCCTGTCTCTAAATAAAATACATATAGGGCTGGGGATGTGCCTCTGTGGTTGAGTGCCCCTAAATTTAATCTCCAGTACCAAAAACAAAAACAAAAATGTTTTTCCTATTTTATTCTTAGTAATTTTATAGTTTAGGGTCATACTTTAGGTCTTTGGTTCATTTTGAGTTGATTTTTCGTATATGGTGAGGAGTAGGGATCTAGTTTCATTCTTTTGTATATGTATATCCAGTTTCACCAGCATCATTTATTGAAAAGACTATCCTTTCTCCAGTGTATATTCTTGATACCTTTGTAAAAAACAAAACAAAACAAACAACAACAACAAAACAGTTGACTGGGAATGAAATCTACCAAATTATGCTTTGTCCATGTATGATTTTTACTATAATGAATCAGGCATGTATATGTATGTACACACACACACACACACATATACATAAATTCAATCACAACACACTACTTAAAAGAACAATTTTAAAAAATAATAAAAGCAAGATCAGTACAATAGAACAAGCAGATCTGGGAAGGAAGGAGGTAAGGGAGAAAGGTACTGGGAATAAGATTGATCAAATTATGTGCACGTACAAATATGACATGAATACCTCTATTATGTATATTTACAGTGCACCAATAAAAATATGATGTAAAACAAAGAAATTGGCAATAAGTATACTGATTGATTTCTGGCTTCTCTTTTCAATTGATCTACATGTCAGTTTTTATGCCAATAACATTTTGTTTTGTTTAGTATAGCCTTGTGTAGTATGTTTTGAAGTCAGATATTTTCAGCTATGTTGTTCTTGTTCAAGGTTGCATTGACCAGTCAGGGTCTTTTGTGTTTTCATATGAATTTTAGGATTTTTTTCTGGTCTTCTGAAGAATGTCATTGGTATTTTGTTATGGATTGTATTGAATCTGTAGTTTTCTTTAGGTTGTATGGACATTTTAATAATAATAATTCTTATCCATTAACATGAGAAATCTTTCCATTTTTTGTGTTCTCCATAATTTCTTTCATCTATGTTTTACAATTTTCATTGTAGAAATCTTTCACTTTCTTGGTTAAACTTACTCCTAAATATTTTATTTTTTTAGCTGTTATGAATAGGATTACTTTCTTAACTTCTTTTTCAGCAAGTTCATTATTGAAGTATAAAAATGCTATTGTTTTTAAATATGATTTCTATACTCTGCAACTTTGCTGAATTCACTTTTCAGTTCTAACAGTTTTTTGATGGATCTAGTTGTTTTCTGTGTGTAAAACTATACCATCTGTAAACTTGAGTAATTGGACTTCCTCTAGAAAGAACAGTTTTTAAAGCATGGCTGTGCTGGCAGAAAAGTAAGGGAAATCCTTGGAGGATAGAAATGACAATACAACATTAATTAGGAGGGGTGAATTACCACTGGAACCAGCATTTGTCCCCATATTTTCTGCTGATCTCTGAAGAACTAAAGTGTGGGTTTTAACAGGCCATGTATAGGGGGTTCAGGACTCGGAGCCCAAGAAAGAGTAGGAGGACAAATCAGAACACTTTCATTGAATTACCATACTAGATGTTTAAAACCTCAGTGAAAAGAACTAGGGAAAACCTACTTTAGAGAGAGATTTCTCTCTCTCTCTCTCTCTCTCTCTCTCTCTCTCTCTCTCTCTCTTTCTCTCTCTCCCTCTCTTCTTTGATTGGGGATGGAATGGGCAAAAAAAGGTCTCTCTTGAGAATTTTTAACTACAAGCCTTCAAGAAGGTAGATTTTGGGTTTTAGTTTGCACTACTTGTAGTGCTGGAAAAACCCAAGTTGAATATTTTGTTGAAAGTGGTCTAAGGATGGCAGAACTTCTGACTTATAGAAGGAAATGGAAATGTTCTAGAAGAATGCAGTTTAAATTCAGACATTAAGGAATTCCCACAAATAAAACTTAAGGACCATGAATTCACAATAAAGTACTACCCTCCCCCTCCGAACACATGAGGAAATAAGCCATCATGATCAAGAGTTAACAGAAAAAAACAAAACAAAACATACAATAGAATGAATTCCACATAAATTGCAGAATTTGGAATGATCTATTTCAAAATGTAAAATAAGTCTGTTTAATGTATTTAAAGAAATAAAAGAAGCTTTTGAGAATATGGCAAAGGATGATTTGAAATGGAATCAAATAGAACTCATAGAAATGAAAATATAATAGAAAATTCTTAGTGTCTTCCTTGGTCCCTTATATAGAATCCTGGCACTTATACTTATAGCTCCCTCATATTTCTATACGTTTCTAAAGTTTTGCATCATCTCTTTAGTGAGAGCAATATCGATATTTTCAAATCAGTCAGAGAAAGCTTTTCCATAACAGCCCATTAGTCTCTGACCCCGAGATCAGAAGAAAGAAAAAGAGAATAACCACACACAGCCTACATTCAAGAATATATTACTGTTATTTTTTTCCTCAGCAAGGTAGAGCTTTTCCCATTTGATTTTTTAAATTTCTTACTACTTATCTTAATTTTAGCTTTGTATCTTAAATGTTAACTCTCATTGCTTGAACTTTTTTTTATATTAAACAGTTTTAAAATTAGAATGCATAACAGATTTAATAAATAAATGTACTTCCTGACACATTAAAACTATTTAATAGACTTTATTTTTCAGAGCAGTGTTGGTTTACAGAGAAATTTTGCAAAGAAGTACAGAGTTCCTATATACTTGCCCTGAGTTCTGTGTATTTAACAAATGCATAATGTCAGGTTTTTATCATTACAGTATCATACAGAAAATTTTCACTGTCCTAAAAATCCCATTATTTATTCCTTTCCCTGTCCCTCTGGGTCTCTGGAAACAACTGTTTTTTAAAATTCTCTATGATTTTGTCTTTTCCAGAATGTCATTTACTTGGAATCATACAGTATGTAGTCTTTTTAAAAGTCATTAGACTATTTTTAAAGCAATTTTAGGCTTACAGAAAAAAATAAGCAAAGGGAACAGAGAATTCTTAACAGTACCTCTCAATTTTCCCTGTTATTATCTTGTATCTTGTGGTACTTTGTTATAACTGGTGAACCACTATGGATACATTATTATTAATTGAAGAACATAGTTTACATTAGAGTTCAGACTTTGTGTTGTACTCTCTGGGTTTTGACTAGTATATAATGACATGTACATAACATTACAGTATCATACAGAATAATAATTTTGCTGCCCAGTAATCTCCTGTTTTCCACTTATTTATTATTATCTCCTTCCCCATAACCCCTTGGCAACTGATTCTTACTCTCTCTCTTTGTCCTCTCCAGAATGTCATATATTTGAAATCATACAGTATGTAGAATCTTCAGATTAGCTTCTTTCACTTAGAAAATGGATGTTATTCAAAAAATTTTTGCCATTTAAAGCAATGTTTTAAATTTAAGATTCATTCTCATCTTTTCATGATTAATAGTTTATGTCTTTTTATCCTAAAAAGTATCCCATTGTATGGATATAACACATTCACCCACTGAAGCACATCTTTATTGCTTCTAAGTTTTGGCAGTTATCAATAAAGCTACTATAAAAATTCCTGTGCAGGTTTTTGTGTGAGCATAAATTTTCAGCTTATTTGGATCAATAGCTGTGCAATTAATGAATCCCCAGTGAGCTTATACTTAAGTATGTAAGAAATTTCCCCAAACCATTTCCCCAAACCCAACATTCAGATGTTGTGGTCTCAGAGGTAATGTATGATTCATACAGAAGCACAGTATCAGTTTGTCTATATGGCCATCCAGTGTTATATTGAAATAACAGTGCAAAAACAAAGAAGAGCAGAAAAGCAAAAGGAGAGGGCATGAATATATCAATATTGTTTCCTAGCAGGCCAGATAAGTGGCCATCACAGTTCCCTCTGGCTTTGTACCCCAATGCCATCCTGTGTGGAAATGAGAGAAGATAATGCTAGAGTCTGTGCCGTTGAATTTTAAGTGTTCTTTAGATATTTTGGATATAATTCCTTTAGCAGATGTAGGTTTTGCAAGCATTTTCTTACATTCTATAGCTTATTTTTTCATTGTCTGATTCCAAGTATATGAGGGATTATATATATATTACTTGTTATAAATAAAATATTTCCAGAATATAATTTAAAAATAATACAGAATACCAGAGTTTAAAAGAACTAGTTTGAATCATATGTGATTGCTCTTTTCATAGATCAAAAAAAATGATAAGAGTATATGCAGTTTTGTGTAGTTCAACCTGATAGAAACCAAGCTCTTTCTCCATTGTTTTCCACAGGTGCACTACTCATCAGTAATAAACCATGATTTTGTGTTTAAGGTGATTCTAGGCAGAAATTTAGCTCATATTGGAATCAAAAGTAGATGTAGATATTATGATCATATAACCTCAATTTAAAAAGGTAACTCTGGTTTTAAGTGCTTTGGTCATCAAGCATTGAAATGGATGTTATTCTAAAATTTTTTTTGCCAGTTAAAGCTATGTTTTAAATGGGAATGCACCTAGAAATGGCACAAACATTTCTGTGTCCTAATTTTTGGTTTGTGAAGTCTGTTCATCCTCTGTAGATGCTCAAGAACCTTTGTTGTAAGATTCTGTTGCTGAAGTTATGTGGGGGACCAATGGGATGGTGAATGCCTTGTACAGACTCTGGTGGACAGCATTGCCTCCCTACTGGAGCCAAAGGACATCCCTCAGATATTTGTAATAATTTTCTCTGGACCTCAAAATGGAAGCACTGAATCAATTTTTGTATTGAGAGTCATAATTCATAGCCATATTTTTAAATGACTATGGTCAATGAATTATACAGTTAATTTTACTTATTCTGTTGAATAGAAAAAAATATTTAGTTAAATGCAATCACCTTTCTGTATTTTTATGTATACAACTCTTTTTTTTTTTTTTTTAATTTTTTATTGTGGGTTGTTCAAAACATTACAAATTTCTTGACATATCATATTCCACACTTTGATTCAAGTGGGTTATGAACTCCCACCTTCACCCCATACACAGATTGCAGAATCACATCAGTTACACATCCATTGATTTACAAATTGCCATACTAGTGTCTGTTGTGCTCCACTGCCTTTCCCATCCTCCACCCTCCCCCCTCCCCACCTCTCCCCTCCCCTCCCCTCCTCTCTCTCTACCTCCTCCACTGTATAACCCTGAGGGTCTCCTTCCATTACCATGCAATTTCCCTTCTCTCTCCCTTTCCCTCCCACCTCTCATCCCTGTTAAATGTTAATCTTCTTCTCCTGTTCTTCGTCCCTACACTGTTCTTAGTTACTCTCCTTATATCAAAGAAGACATTTGGCATTTGTTTTTTAGGGATTGGCTAGCTTCACTTAGCATAATCTGCTCTAATGCCATCCATTTCCCTGTAAATTCTATGATTTTGTCATTTTTTAATGCAGAGTAATACTCCATTGTGTATAAATGCCACATTTTTTTTATCCATTCGTCTATTGAAGGGCATCTAGGTTGGTTCCACAGTCTTGCTATTGTGAACTGTGCTGCTATGAACATCGATGTAGCAGTGTCCCTGTAGCATGCTCTTTTTAGGTCTTTAGGGAATAGACCAAGAAGGGGAATAGCTGGGTCAAATGGTGGCTCCATTCCCAGCTTTCCAAGAAATCTCCATACTGCTTTCCAAATTGGCTGCACCAATCTGCAGTCCCACCAGCAATGTACAAGTGTACCCTTTTCCCCACATCCTCGCCAGCACTTGTTGTTGTTTGACTTCCTAATGGCTGACAATCTTACTGGGGTGAGATGGTATCTTAGGGTGGTTTTGATTTGCATTTCTCTGACAGCTAGAGATGTTGAGCATTTTTTCATGTACTTGTTGATTGACTGTATGTCCTCCTCTGAGAAGTGTCTGTTCAGGTCCTTGGCCCATTTGTTGATTGGGTTGTTTGTTTTCTTATTGTCTAATTTTTTGAGTTCTTTGTATACTCTGGATATTAGGGCTCTATCTGAAGTGTGAGGAGTAAAGATTTGTTCCCAGGGTGTAGGCTCCCTATTTACCTCTCTTATTGTTTCTTTTGCTGAGAAAAAACTTTTTAGTTTGAGTAAGTCCCATTTGTTGATTCTAGTTATTAACTTTTGTGCTATGGGAGTCCTATTGAGGAATTTGGAGCCCGACCCCACCGACTGTAGATCGTAGCCCACTTTTTCTTCTATCAGACGGCGCGTCTCTGATTTGATATCAAACTCCTTGATCCATTTTGAATTCACTTTTGTGCATGGCGAGAGAAAGGGATTCAGTTTCATTTTGTTGCATATGGATTTCCAGTTTTCCCAGCACCATTTGTTGAAGATGCTATCCTTCCTCCATTGCATGCTTTTAGCCCCTTTATCAAATATAAGATAGTTGTAGTTTTGTGGATTGGTTTCTGTGTCCTCTATTCTGTACCATTGGTCCACCCGCCTGTTTTGGTACCAGTACCATGCTGTTTTTGTTACTATTGCTCTGTAGTATAGTTTGAAGTCTGGTATCGCTATACCGCCTGATTCACACTTCCTGCTTAGCATTGTTTTTGCTATTCTGGGTCTTTTATTTTTCCATATGAATTTCATGATTGCTTTCTCTATTTCTACAAGAAATGCCGTTGGGATTTTGATTGGCATTGCATTAAACCTATAGAGAACTTTTGGTAATATCGCCAATTTGATGATGTTAGTTCTGCCTATCCATGAACAGGGTATATTTTTCCATCTTCTAAGATCTTCTTCTATTTCTCTCTTTAGGGTTCTGTAGTTTTCATTGTATAAGTCTTTCACCTCTTTTGTTAGGTTGATTCCCAAGTATTTTATTTTTTTTGAAGAAATTTTGAATGGAGTGGTTGTCCTCATTTCCAATTCAGAGGATTTGTCGCTGATATACAGGAATGCCTTTGATTTATGTGTGTTGATTTTATATCCTGCCACTTTGCTGAATTCATTTATTAGCTCTAATAGTTTCTTTGTAGAGCCTTTTGGGTCTGCTAGGTATAGAATCATATCATCTGCAAATAGTGATAATTTAAGTTCTTCTTTTCCTATTTTTATGCCTTTAATTTCTTTCGTCTGTCTAATTGCTCTGGCCAGTGTTTCGAGAACTATGTTGAACAGAAGTGGAGAGAGAGGGCATCCCTGTCTAGTTCCAGATTTTAGAGGGAATGCCTTCAGTTTTTCTCCATTCAGAATGATGCTAGCCTGAGGCTTAGCATAGATTGCTTTTACAATATTGAGGTATGTTCCTGTTATCCCTAGTTTTTCTAGAGTTTTGAACATAAAGGGATGCTGTACTTTGTCAAATGCTTTTTCCGCATCTATCGAGATGATCATATGGTTCTTATTTTTAAGTCTATTGATGTGGTGAATAACATTTATTGATTTCCGTATATTGAACCAGCCTTGCATCCCAGGGATGAATCCTACTTGATCATGGTGTACAATTTTTTTGATATGTTTTTGTATCCGATTCGCCAGAATTTTATTGAGGATTTTTGCATCTAGGTTCATTAGAGATATTGGTCTGTAGTTTTCTTTCTTTGAAGTGTCTTTGTCTGGTTTAGGTATCAGGGTGATGTTGGCCTCATAGAATGAATTTGGAAGTTCTCCCTCCTTTTCTATTTCCTGAAGTAGCTTGAAAAGTATTGGTATTAGTTCTTCTTTAAAGGTTTTGTAAAATTCTGCTGTATACCCATCTGGACCCGGGCTTTTCTTAGTTGGTAGTCTTTTTATGGTTTCTTCTATTTCCTCAATTGATATTGGTCTGTTTAGGTTTTCTATATCCTCCTGACTCAATCTGGGCAGATCATATGACTTAAGAAATTTATCTATGCCTTCACTATCTTCTAATTTATTGGAGTATAAGGATTCAAAATAGTTTTTGATTATCTTCTGTATTTCTGAAGTGTCTGTTGTGATATTGCCTTTTTCATCCCGTATGCTAGTAATTTGAGTTCTCTCTCTTCTTCTCTTCGCTAGCATCGCTAAGGGTCTGTCGATTTTGTTTATTTTTTCAAAGAACCAACTTTTAGTTTTGTCAATTTTTTCAATTGTTTCTTTTGTTTCGATTTCATTAATTTCAGCTCTGATTTTAATTATTTCTTGCCTTCTACTTCTTTTGCTGTTGTTTTGCTCTTCATTTTCAAGGATTTTGAGATGAAGTATGAGATCATTTATTTGTTGGTTTTTTCTTTTTTTAAGGAATGAACTCCAAGCAATGAATTTTCCTCTTAGAACTGCTTTCAATGTGTCCCATAGATTCCGATATGTTGTGTCTGTGTTTTCATTTATCTCTAAGAATTTTTTGATTTCCTTCTTGATGTCTTCTATAACCCATTGATCGTTCAGTAACCTATTGTTCATTCTCCAAGTGATGTATGCTTTTTCCTTCCTTCTTTTATCGTTGATTTTCAGTTTCATTCCATTATGATCAGATAAGATGCATGGTATTATCTCTACTCCTTTATATTGTCTAAGAGTTGCCCTGTGACATAATATATGATCTATTTTTGAGAAGGATCCATGTGCTGCTGAGAAAAAAGTGTAACTGCTTGATGTTGGGTGGTATATTCTATATATGTCAATTAGGTCTAGGTTATTAATAGTGTTATTGAGTTCTATATTTTCCTTATTCAACTTTTGTTTGGAAGATCTGTCCAGTGGCGAGAGAGGTGTGTTGAAGTCTCCCATGATTATGGTATGGTGGTCTATTAGACTCTTGAACTTGAGAAGAGTTTGTTTGACGAATGTAGCTGCACCATTGTTTGGGGCATAAATATTTATGATTGTTATGTCTTGTTGGTGTATGGTTCCCTTAAGCAGTATGTAGTGTCCCTCTTTATCTCTTTTGATTAACTTTGGCTTGAAATCTATTTTATTTGATATGAGTATGGACACTCCTGCTTGTTTCCGAAGTCCATATGAGTGATATGATTTTTCCCAACCTTTCACCTTCAGCCTATGTATGTCCTTTCCTATCAAATGCGTCTCCTGTAGGCAGCATATTGTTGGGTCTTGTTTTGTGATCCATTCTACTAGCCTGTGTCTCTTAATTGGTGAGTTTAAGCCATTAACATTTAGGGTTATTATTGAGATATGGGTTGTTCTTCCAGCCATATTTGTTTATTTCTGTTACTAAACATGGTTTGTTTTCCTCTTTGATTATCCCCCCCCCCTTTACTGTCCTACCTCCCACTGTTGGTTTTCATTGTTATTTTCCATTTCCTCTTCCTGTAATGCTTTGGCGAGGATGTTTTGAAGAGATGGTTTTCTAGCTGCGAATTCTTTAAACTTTTGTTTATCGTGGAAGGTTTTAATTTCATCCTCCATCCTGAAGCTTAATTTCGCTGGATACACAATTCTTGGTTGGAACCCATTTTCTTTCAGTGTTTGAAATATGTTATTCCAGGATCGTCTAGCTTTCAGAGTCTGTGTTGACAGATCAGCTGTTATCCTGATTGGCTTACCCCTAAATGTAATCTGCTTCCTTTCTCTTGTAGCTTTTAAAATTCTCTCCTTATTCTGTATGTTGGGCATCTTCATTATAATGTGTCTAGGTGTGGATCTCTTATGATTTTGCACATTCGGCGTCCTGTAGGCTTCTAGGATTTGGGATTCTGTCTCATTCTTCAAGTCTGGGAAGTTTTCTTGTATTATTTCATTGAATAGACTTCTCATTCCTTTGGTTTGGAGCTCTGTACCTTCCTGTATCCCAATGACTCTTAAATTTGGTCTCTTAATGTTATCCCATATTTCTTGGATGTTCTGCTCATGGTTTCTTAACAGTCTTGCTGAGCTGTCTATGTTCTTTTCCAGTTGAAATACTTTGTCTTCATTGTCTGATGTTCTATCTTCTAAGTGTTCTACTCTGCTGGTAGTATTCTCCATTGAGTTTTTAAGTTGGTTTATTGCTTCCTGCATTTCTAGGATTTCTGTTTGTTTGTTTTTTATAACCTCTATCTCCCTGTATAGTTGATCCTTTGCTTCCTGGATTTGTTTGCGTAATTCGTTTTCGAAGTGATCTTTCATTGTCTGATTTTGCTGTTTAATGTCTTCCTTGATACTCCAGATCATCTGAAGCATGTATATCCTGAATTCTTTATCTGACATTCCATCTGCTGCAGCTGTTACCTCTTCTAAAGTTGCGTTGACCTGCATTGCTTGTGGTCCTTTCTTTCCTTGTCTTTTCATACTGCTTGCGTATCTTTCCTGCAGGTGCGGGCGGCGGCTCTGCTCTCTTCTTATTCCAATTGGGGTGTCGTGGCTACCACGCCGGCAGGTCACTGGGCCTGTTCTGGGAGCTGGCGGCGGCTCTGTTCTGCCCCTACTCCAATTGGGGTGACGAGTGTACCACGCCGGCAGGTCACTGGGCCTGATCCGCCGGTTGGTTGCAGGTTTGCCTACCCTGCAGGCACGGGCGGCGGCTCTACTCTGCCCCTACTGCAAATGGGGTGACGTGTCTGTCGTACCGGCAGGCCACTGGGCCTGTCCCGCTGGTCGGTCGCAGATCTGCCCACCTTTCGGGCACGGGTGGAGGCTCTGCTCTGCCCCTACTCCAATTGGGGTGTTGTGACTACCCCGCCTGCAGGACACTGGGCCTGTTCCTGGCACGGGCGGCGACTCTGCTCTGCCACTACTCCAATTAGGGTGGTGTTTGTACCACGCCGGCAGGCTCCTGGGCCTGATCCGCAGGTCTGTTGTAGGTCTGCCTACCTTGGAGGTGCGGGCGGGCGGATCTGCCCTGCCCCTCCTACCACGCCTGCGGACCCCTGGGCCTGATCTACAGGTTGATCACTGGTCTGCTCACCCTGCGGGCACGGGTGGCGGTTCTGCTCCGCCCCCGATTGGGGTCACGTGACCACCACACCGGCAGGGCCTGATCCGGGCGTGGGAGAAGGATCTGCTCTGCCCCTACTCCAGTTGGGGTGACGTGTGTACCACACTGGCAGGCCACTGGGCCTGACCCGCCAGGCTGTCACAGGTCTGTTTACCTTGCACGCTCATTCGTCACAGCGCGAACCGCGGCTCTGCCCTGCCCCTCCTACCACGCCCATGTACCACTGGGTCGCGGGTCTGCCCACCTTGCGGTTGCGGGTGGCGGCTCCGCTCCGCCCCCTCTCCAATTGGGGTCACGCGGTCACCACGCTGGCAAGCCGCTGGGCCTGCTCCGGGGGCTGGCGGCGGCCCGGCTCCTTCCCTCTGGCTCGACGACAAATTGAGGAGACTCGGGTGACTGTGCCTCACCCCCCCTACCAGGAGACCAACTGCTTATGTCACCACTGGTATTGATGAAGATCCCTCCTCCGCCGCTTTCTGCAGACATCAGATCTCTGCCATGTTGGTATCCTATGCGAATGGCAGCATTTCGTTCCCCTTGCCGGGCAACCAAAGCACCGGGTGAGTCCTGACCGGCCCTCAGCAGGACCCGGACCGAGAAGCCATGTATACAACTCTTAAGAGTGTGGTATAGACACAAGCTTTTGATCTAGTAGGAAAGAATAGGACTATTCAACAAATATGATAATATAAGGCAGAATAAAACAAATGATGTGAGAAAAGTGCAGAGAAAGCGTAATATTTGTTCAAAATAGAGAATGATTATAGTGGAGGGATCTGGAAAGACTGTGGAAAATGTGAAATCTGAGGTGAGGCCTGAGGAATGAGTATGTTTCACTTGGCATAGATGAGGGTGGGTGTTAGAGAAAGAGAATACTGTGGAAAAGGTCCATGTATGGAAAGCTTAGGCCATTTTAGGATACAGAAAGATCAGTAGCATTTATGGATTAATTATATAAAGTTTTGACTTTCAACCAATGTCACAAGGATATGACATTTTAGAAACATGATTTTTGCTGAAGCAAGACTTTGAATCCCGGGCTCCTGTTTGAGAGCTAGTCGTTTAGTGAACAAAAGGTACTCTTAGCTGAGGGTGAAGCACCCACAAGCCAGTGTACCTCTCGCATTCTCAACTTGGCATGGCTTGGGCCTTTGCACTCGTGAGGTCTTAAGAGCTAGGTTGCAGAAGAAAAGAACTTTCTAGTGGTAGTGATTGAAAAAAGCAAATCAGCAAAGACAGTAGTACTTATTAGCAACAACTCTTCAGAGAAATTTGAGTAGAATGCTGAATTTGATATTAGATCAGATCAGTGCTCCTCTGGAATGCCACTGATGAAGACACATTATTTAAAGAGAATGCTGAGTCTTGCTAAGTTAAGAAATGGTAATAAGGATCCTGACATGAGAAATAACATTCTAGACCTGCACTGTCCAATATAAATACAATGCAAATGGTATATTTAAAAATCTTCTAATAGTCACATTAAAAAGGTAAAAAGAGCAAATGAAATTTTTTTTAAAAAAAATATTTTTTAGTTGTAGTTGACACAATACCTTTGTTTATTTACTTATTTATATGTGGTGCTGAGGATCAAACCCAGGGCCTCACATGTGCTAGGCAAGCGCTCTCCAGCTGAGCCACAACCCCAGCCCCGAAAAAGAGCAGATGAAATTTTACTTAACTTGACGTATTCAGAATATTACTATTTTAACGTGTACTCAGTATGAAAATTATTAATGGAATATTATAATTATTTGTATTAAGTCTTTGAAATACAGTCTCTATTTTATATTTATAGCACATTTTGATTTGGCCACATTTCAAGTGCTCCATAGCCACATGTGTCTAGTGGCTATGGGATAGGGAAATTCCAGAGAACAAAGTGATTTGTATAGTATATAGACATATAGGTATAACTTTTAAAAAAGGAAATGTTTTCACTAAAATTATAATTTTCTAGGATTGTAGAGGAAATAGGCCTGAAGTAAATTTTTAGGAGCTTGAACAATGAAGGAAAGTTCTCATGAATTTTTAACTGTGTGTTTTTAAAGTGAGCCTGACCTGAGTTGTTAGATTAGATCTAAAAAATGTTGGCTACAAAATGAAAATTGAATTAAAAGAATTATGGAAACCACATGTGTAATCTTGGGGAAAAAAAAGAATACTTTCAGTTTCACCTTTTAGATACATCAAGAGGTAGGAAAAGTGTATCATTTTATAATTATTCACAATGTCTATCTAAAATGATGGGAATTTGCACAACTTATTTGACCATTGTGCTGTTACTGGCTTTTTCTTTTGTAAATTGGGAGAGCTGAGAAAAAACAGATTTGGAGAACACATGGCAGGCTGTATTCCTTCATTTTTGTGGCTGTGGAGCTTGATATCCATTTGGTTTGTATTTGCTTCCTGAAGTTATAAATCTCAACAGTTTTGTCTTTGTGCACTGTCTGCTAATGTGATTATTATTTATCCTAGTTAATTTGATGAATAAAGTATTCGGGAAGGGTGTTTAACTCTTTCCTTTCTTTTAATCAAGGGTGTTTAACTCTTTCCTTTCTTTTAATCAAATACATATTTTAGGCCCTATTTCCAATGAAGTGTTTCCCAGTAGAAGCAGACATACGGTAAGTTTTAGGTGTTATTGTTGTTTTTCCCAGGACCAAGATACTCTTGTGAATGAAAAAGAATCTCTTTAACCCAACTAGAAATATGACTGCTTAGGAAATAAGGAAGAAGCATTTGTTGAAAGATATCTTTTTAATTATAAAGTGGTTATTGCAAACATGATTGTTTTCATAGTTAAATGGCTTTTTAGAAAACTCTGGCAGCCCAGAAAAATATAAAGAAGAAATATTACTCATACGATCATAGCTAACCTTTGACTATTATCCTGCATGACATTTTCCCCTCTTATATTCTCCCTACACACATCTCCCTTGTCTAAACACGCACACACCTTCTTCCTCCTCCACTGTCTCTATTTTCCTTCCCTGTCCTCCCCCCATACCTTATTTCTTGGTCTTTTTACAATACCAGATTCATATCTACATACATCTTATAGCTCAGTTTGAAGATGTTATGTTATGGGCAAATCCCTATATTAATAACATATATAAATACCTCATTTTTAATAGTATGCGATGTCCATTGAATGAGTCCTTTCTTAGTTCATTTCTAGTTTTATTCAGTATTTTTGTCCTTATAAACTGTAATGCAGTGTCTATGCATTTGTTTAATTATTTTCTATGGATTTATTCTTATGTGGAATTGCTGAGAGTATAACTATAAAAAGTTTGGTCATGTCTTGCCAAGTTGGCCTTCAGAAAGGATGTTTAATTTATACTTTTAGTCACCGTGTTCCAGAGTATTTTATCTATGTCAGTAGTGTTAGCATTCTTTTTATTTTTGCCAATCTGATAGTTTAAAAACAATGTCAGTGTTTTAATTTATGTGACTTTGGGCATGTTTTTGGATGTTTAGTAGTTGTTTGTATCTTTGTACATTTTTTTTTAACTAAGGTGTTTTTCTTTTTTCTTTTGAAAACCTGTCTTTATATATGTAGGATGTATACTCATCGTCATATATGTTACATATTTAACCATTTCCAAAATGTTGATTCTACTTACTGTTCTCCAATATTAAAATTTGGTAAGATGTCATTTCTCCATCTTATTTTCATATGAATTCATTTATGAGAAATATATGTTGGTTGTTGCAACTTGCTTTGTGTTTCCTGAAATAAGCCATCAAAAGTATTGATGTACTTTCATGTATAAGCCCTGCATCATCTGTAGAGTATGTTTTGAATAAGTAGTGCCAAGGAAATCATCATCTAATTATGTTCTTTCTGAAGTGCCTGCTACTAGCTTTGAAGTTTATTGTTAATCTCTTCTTGCCTACATTTTTTAGGATGTAAGGTTTAGATAAACACAAGTAAAAACATAGAAGAATATATTTTTTTCTTTGATGGAATCTGCTTTTAATATTTAAATTTAATGTTAATTGAGAAGTAGCAAGTGTACTGTTTTTATTTTTATTTTATCCCTGCATTATGTGAAAACACACATAACTTAAGATTCTCCTTCAGAAAAATTTCTTATCCAGTTTCTCAAGCAAAGTCTAGTAGTCAGTGGATGCTTAAAAGAGTATTGACGTTTAAATACCTGACTTAAAAAAAAAAACAGGGCTTCCCATAGTACAGAAAGTCTACCTACTATCATAATTTTGGTGTGAATGTAACATGGTAATATTTAGTTTGACTCTGAAAGATAAAACATTAAATCTGTATCTCTGAGAATTGAAAATTAAACAGGGGACATGACAACATTTGTAACTAGTTGGGGGTATATAAATAATAATTTAAAGATTTTGAAGGATGGAAGATAGAAGTTGATATTTGAGCAAATAGGAAAGAACTCTAGTTACAGCTTTAGATATTCATGAGGATGAGTGGTGTGAGATAAGCAGAAGAGATATATTTGGGTACTAGATGCTATGAAGAATTGGATGAGGATTGGCAACGATGGAGGACAGACCGGCAGAGAACACCAAAGCAAGGACCAGCAGGGCATCCTGATGTAGAGGTCAAGGACTAACCCCAGGTGGGCAGCTAATATCTTTTCACTGTGGTAGGCCTCACATGGCTATCACATATAGTTTAAGAAAAATAGGTTGAAATGCTGATGTGTGCAGAAGTTAAGAGAAGTACAGCCTATATAAAAGCAAGGCAGAGGTCTTAAATGCTATGGTATTATGATTATTTGCTGGGAGGATGTAAGCTTTTTTGAAAGTGCTTCTATGTTAAAAAATTTATGGGCAAATAATTGGGCTAAGAAAAAGAGATTGTGTGATTGATTATGATTTCTCTATGGTACCTAACTCACATTGGAAATTCTAAACTTTTTGATTAGTTGACTACAAATGCCTTTAAAGAATGGGTCATATTATAATTTGAACTTTGCATGTAAATGTATATAAAGGCATGAACTTATGCAGTTATTGAGAATTTTATATAATTTGGACCTTTTTAAAGTTACATTGTATTTTAATGCTTCTGGGTTTTAGCCATCCATTTTAACCATTTAGGTAAATTTCATAATCCTTAACATTTGATATTCTGATTTCTATATTTCTGACCCTTGGTCAAGAAATTTCTAGTGCTAATTTATAGTAAATGGAATGATATCTTAAGGCTTCCATGGTTAAAATGGCTACATATTAATATCCTTGAATCAGAATAAAAACAAAAAAACTTGGTGTTATTTGCAAAGCATAATCATTCCCTTTATTTTTATAGTGCATCATAGTTTGCAAAGTGCTCATTCTCTTGCAATTTAGATTTTTATTTATCTATTTGGCAAATAATAATTGTACATATTTGTGGGGCACAATGTGATGTTTTGATGTATTCATACATTATAGAAAGATTAAATCAAGCTAATTAACTATCCTTCACCTCATCTCATTATTTTTTTGTGTGTGTGGTGAGAAAGTTTAAAACCTCTTCTTTTATGTTTCTTGCAGTTTTGATTTGATCATTACGAAAAACTAAAGGGTTGGTGGCATAGCCATCACTGCCTCCGGTATTATAGGTGAGGATACCTAGACACAGGGCTTAAGTGACTCATTCATTAGTTATGTTTCCTGATTTCCAGGAGAGTGCTTTCAACATATGTGGCTTCTGTCATCATTATTTTATTATAGATTCTCCAATAAATGCTATTGAAAGGCAAGACTCTTGATTTTCTTCTTTGTTTGTGCCATTCTATTTCAGGCTCAGCAGAGTTGGTAGTCAAATATTCGAATTCTTTTTCTGAGAAAGGTAATAATATAGCTGTACCTCAAATAAAGGGGTAAGATTCTTAATGCTTACTCTGGCAAATGCTTTAAAAAATTAAGCATGGGTGTAGGTCAACCACCATATGTTCAGCTTGATTCCTTTGCAGAGATTTATTATAGCAGTTTAGCATGGAAAGAAAAATGGGCAGACAAATCTTTTAATTAGCCTATGATCATGGAGTGTGCCCTATTCATTAAATAGATTTACAAGGGCAAAAAAAAAAAAAAAAAAAGGTTCTTTCAAATCATTTTTAAACTGTTTTTGTGGTTTGTATACTTGACTGTTCAGGAGCTACCAGACCATAAAATCCAGCCAGTGAGAACGCTGGAAGTCACAGAGCTCAAAGGTTTATTAAGTGGTGTGAAACTCTATTGTTTTGTGCATGTGTTAAATAATTGCTGTCAGTGCAAGACTGTTAAAAATTCCCCGCTAGTAATAACACGAATAGCACTTTATGGCTTCAAAAGGAGATAAAAGAAATCTCTTAGTCAGCACTTTGACAATATCACAGCATATGTCAGTTTGGTTATTGTGAGGACTTTACTTTTGGCAGATGCTCTCCCTTCTGACAGAAGAGCTCTAATTACCATATAAATTAAGCTGGGAAATGAGCGGAGGGCATGCAGCCTGGCCCCTTCTGCTTGCAACCAGGTTTCAAGGGCTGCAGTGTCAAGTAGGCATGTGGGCTGGTGCAGAGATGGTTTCGCCTCCCCTTCTCCTCTTTTTTTCCCATTCAGATCCATTAGAGGAACATTAAGCGGCTTAGCTGCTGTGCAAACACAAGGATCTTTTTTCCTTCTTTTCTTTCTTTCTTTTATTTTTTTACCCAGGATTTTCTCTTCAGCAGCATTCCACGAATTATCCTAATCCATCCTGCTTTAATTCAAAGGCACTAATTATGTTACAGCATACATTCTTACACACTAAATTATAAGTATGCCTACTTTAATCAGTTGTAACTAGTCCTTAAATTGAGGGTTTAGTACTTACTTTTATATGATAACAGGCTTTGCTGGGTTACATGACAGGATTAAACCCTTCATTTAGGATGTGGAGACAAAGACAAAGATCCATTATTTTTTTCCTTAAAAAGCTCTCTATTTTCTTCTAGCCAGAGTGTAAATCAAAACTTTGTAATAGTTTTATAAAATTTGTAAAAAGGTGTCTCATGCTTAGGTAGTTTTGGGATATGGATTGAAAAGTACAATTTGTAGGAACATAATGATTGAGTTGCATAATGATGTATAGTTGCAAAGCAATTCAAACATAAAATACTTCATTTGGTATTTAAATAACCCTGAGCTCAGATAATTTAGGGATTAACATGAGGTGGTTTCTGAAGATTGCACAGTTAGTTGGTGGCACAGTTGGTACTAGCACAAGTCTTATCTCCCTGTATGAGTCTCTTTCATTTTTCACTTCATGCTGCTCATTGACTGCAGGTTCCCCTGGCTATTATTGTACATACTTATAAAGTTCCTTATAAAATTATATTTTCCTATCAGTAGTCGTCTTATTTTATTAGACTTTGTGGAAAATCAACACAATTTGCAGCACATAAAGAACATCCACTTGTGAGCATTCTGCCAAATGTTATAATTAACTGACAGCCTAAATCAGGACATTGTTGTTTGTTTTTTCCTTCTTTGGCAAGTAATTACTATTCTGCCTTCTTAAAATAAATTCTCTCTCTTCTCCATGCTCACTCTCCCTTCTTTTCCTCTTATCCTCTCCCTCCCTCCCCAAAGAATTTTAAACCTCTTGAAAGAATTGTAAAGAAGGTGGGCAGATGACTATTCCCTATCCCCTGGAGAGGGCCAGCCAGATAGGAGAGAATTATAGATACATTCTCTTCAAAGTAGAGTTAGAAAAGAATCAAATTGATGGAGACATATCCTAACTTCCAGACCAGCTCTCTACTTTCCCATGGAAAACTAGGGCATCCATCACATGCCTCTGCAGCATTATCTTAGGTGAGACTCCCTGGAAAGGACCTTACTTTGCCAAAGTCAAAGACCCATCTGGAACTTAACTTCTTGAAGAAGGACAAGCACCTTCAGCCTTGGTGGTCTCAGCCACCACCACTGGGTTGCTGTGGGTTGCCTAGAGGTGACTGGCAAAGGTCAAGAAGGGGCTGAAATGAGTGTGCTCCCAGGCATGTTGCCTTCTTGTCTAATAAAAGACTAGTCAGCAGCCAAGACCTTCAGTGGAGTTGCTTCGACTGGCACCTTTTCCAGTTTGCTCATGGCATTCTGTCTGTAGCTGCTTCCCTGTTGCTGACACTCCGAGTAGGAGCAGTTGCATCTCCATTCACTTAAAGACCAAGGCTAGACCCTTCACATCTCACACCTTGCTGTCTAGTTGAAAATAAAAACTTGACCAGACCCTGTTAATTATGCATATATAACACAAATAAGTAATCACTATTCTGGGAGAAGAGTGACAGAAATTTTGCCCCAGTGAGGACCCTTGGAAGGAAAAGATTACAAGAATCCCAAAGAGATACTTACTATAGAGAAAGAAGTTTGAACTAGTGACCTGTTAAAGTCTTTCTTGGGAGGGAGGGCTTGGGACTGACCCTGGGTCCCTGCTCAGTAGTGATTCTTTGGCAGAATGTGTGAGTTAAGGGAAAAGAGCAGTGTCCTAGGGTTTCAAGTGTGAGGCACCATGTTGTGAAATTCACGTGGAGTTCATGTCAATGGTGACATGACAAATGGCAACTCTATGGTTTTACAGGGGCTATGGAAGCTATAAATGTAGACTTATCTTGTATTCCTGGGGCAGGTAAAAAATTCTGGGGACCACATGGGAGGTAGGGACCAACTTGACAAGTGATTGACACATGTTTCTCTAGACCATTGTATTTATCAGAGAGGGAAAAGGAGATTGAGTGTCAAGAGCAGGCAGTGCTATTGAGCAAGATCCTGCAAAGCAGGTTGGAGGCAAAGGATAGATTTGAGTTGCTAAGGACAAACGGTGCATAGTTTCAGATTTTATTTGGGACTCAGCCTATTTTTAGCTACCTGAAACTGAGGTGATATTGTGCAAATAAAGTGAGTAAACAGGCAGAATTGCCTTCTCCATATCCCATACAACAACAATATTCCATATAAACCAAATGCCCATTACTCTAGACTTTCCTTTAAATCGAATGCTGCCACTCAGGTCTTGGGAAATTTGCTGATTGTTTGTGAATGCCTCAAGGTCATAGTCTGGACCTTTAAAAAGAACTTAGAAAACCTTAACATCATTGAATGAAAAAATTATGTACATTCTATCCAATCTGCAGAGATAATTGACTTTTATCATCGTGGGCTAGGACTTGAGTAGTATTATAGGGTACCATTTATTTATTTTTAGTTAGACACAGCCTTTGCTCACAGGGCTTTTAAAAATTATTTAAATTCAGTTATACACTTAGTCAAAACCACTATACCAGACCAAATTCCATAACATGAAAAGTCTTAAGAGTCATTTTTGGTGAGTCCTTTTGTGTGTGAGTAAAAAAATTTTGAGTCAGTGGCCTTTGTCAAGGCATTTTTAAGTGTTCTATGTGAACAATTTCATTCTCAACACCTTTTGTGGGGAGAGGCAGAAGGGATTTCACATGCACTTAGAAGATATTTATGACAAAAAAGAATGAAAATAATTTTATCTTAGTTCTATACTCTAATGCTGGAATATGATACATTACCAAAAAGAGAGGAATACCAGTTTATAAGTATTTGGGTAAGATGTTCTCTGGTGGCTATATACCAAAGCATTACATGTAGAAATTATAGGAAGAACTTTTATTAAAATATTTCATAAACTTGTTTTCATTGTTAAAGTGAAGGACCTGTGTTTTGAATTTTGTAGTGCCCATACTTTGGCAAAGCCGTAGTCAAGAGGGAAAAATGGTTTGGAGATGAAACAGTGAGGAGGTGCCACCTAGTGGTTGCAACAGCATGGCTGGGCAGTATTCTCGCTAGTTGAAATTGGATACCAGTGGTACATTGCAAGCAGAGTCAGGGTTTCCTGGAGAATCTCTGTAAGAAATAAGTGTTGAATTCAATTACCATATTGTTGTCCTTGCTGGGACAACATTTTTACCTTTATTTCATGGTCACTAAAGTTATCCTGCTCCAAATTTATTTGAAAGTAATTTTATTTGGACAGTTTTTGTTACCCATTTTGCTAATATTTTTAGCTAATTATGTCAGCCAAAATTATATAAGCTTGAAAATCATAGCTTAGTCATAACTTATCATTTTTACTGAAATGTTCTTATATGTAATATACGGAAATATGAAGAATATCTGGAGGATATCATGGTCCTAACCAAAGCCTAGATGATGGACAGCTTCAATGAAATTTCATTAAAGCTTTTCTTATTCTTTTAGGATTAATAGGATGATGTATAAGAAAAAGATCAATGGGAAACATTGTATTTTATAAAGAATTTTTTTTTCAGTTGAGATATACTCCCCAGACATGAACCTCATCATAGAAATGGCCACAGATGGCTGATTACAATAGTTTCTTTCCTTTATTCTTTTTTTAAAAAAATATTTATTTTTTTAGGTGTAGATGGACATAAGACAATGCCTTTATTTTTATGTGGTGCTGAGGATCAAACCCGGGGCCCCACCCATGCTAGGTGAGCACTCTACCTCTGAGCCACAATCCCAGCCCCTCCTTTATTCTTATTTCAAACTGCATATAATCCAAAATTGTGACAAAGTATTGAGGTTTTCCAAAACAAACTATAGTGATAGAGATGATAGAGTATGTTCAAAATTCCCAGAGGTCATTGTATACTTTATCTCATCTGTGATAAGAAATCTTTGAAGTTTTCTTTGCCATCAAAGACTGTGTATGTATGTGAGACAAGAGTGGGGTGGAGGTGGGGCATTTCATTTTTACGAAAGAAATTTCACAGAAACATAAAACAATCTCCCCAGAAATATTTTTCCTAGTATTGTTTTGGTATCATTTTGGGTAATATGTATCTTAAAAACCAACATTTGATAAAATTAACATTTTTATTCCATATGAATAATTTTTCATCATACAAGTTTTAATGGAGGAAATTAAATAAAACATTATAGAAAGGTCAGGATGGGCTCTTCAGAACATTCAGACTTTAGCTAGAAACTTTCCTTAATGATGTTCCCTGAATTTGCAAAGAGAACCCAGATAGCACAGCAGTCATTTAGATTTTAAAATGTCTACTGCATATTCAACTGTACTGGGTGGTAATTGCTGAGAGGAATAAAAAAACAAACAAACAAAAAATAAAACAACAAAGTATGATGCAGTCTGGGTTCTCCAGGTTCTTAGAAGACATAGTATTGAGGCAATGATGGAGTCAAATTGCCTGTGTTTCAGTCTCTGCTCTGCCCTTTACTAGCAGTATGACCTTGGATCAATTACTTTACCTCTCTATGCCTCAATTTCCTCTGTGAGAGGGCATAGCAGTAACTGGCGTTTGCAGTGTTGAATGCACAGTGCTTGAAATATACTGCCTGGTTATATGGTGGGGACTCAACCCATGTCAGCAATTTCATCCTCAACCTGTGGTGGGGAAGCCAAAGCTTGGCCACCACACACAAGAGGACAGTTTAACCCCACATTTTATCAAATAATAAATTAATAACACTTATTGAAGGAGTTAATAAAAGAGAAACTAGGGTGGGATGGGATATTTTGGAAAGGAAGGAACAAGGAATAGATCTGATTTTGAACATTTCAAAATAAATGTTAATGTTAAACCAGTTTTCCCTATTTGATTTTCAGTTGAGGAGAATAACTCATCATGTCTCTTGGTGCTATTTCCTTCTGTAGGGTTAGGAACAAACCTCCCTTTGTGCATCACTCATTTTCCATTCATTCTGGTACCTATTTATGGACTATGCTAAGTATCATTTGAGTGAGTGAGGCAGGCAAGAGTCATAGCTATAGTTTTTATTCTCCAGGCTTTTAATAATGTGCCACGTGCTTCAGTGTCCTTTCTAGATTCCTCATGTTCAGTTTATTTTTTATTTTCTGTTGTAATAATACAATTATGATGAAAATTTCTAGCACACACATCTGTCTCTTTGACAATATCGCACTGTCTTAATCATTGTATCTTTATATTAAAATTTAAAATAAGTCATATGAGTTCTGCCATTTTCCTTTCTTTTTTTCTTTTGGTGCTGGGGTTTCACTTAATCACTGAGCTCCTAACCTTATTTTTCTTTTTTCAAAATCATTTTAATTATTCTAGATCTTTGGTCTTTTCATATAAATTTTAGAATTAGTTTGCATATGTCTACAGAAAATCATGCTGGGATTTTGACTGGTATTGCATCAATCTATATGTTAACTTCATTATGTTGAATTTTTCAGTTCATAAACCTGGTATACACATCTCTACTTAGTCTTCTTTGATTTCTGTTGGCAGCATTTTCTTCAGCATTTAGGTTCTGTATATGCTTTTGGGGATTTATACTTATGGGGATTTTAAAAAAATTTCAAAACTGCTGTAAATGGAGTGTTTTTGGTTTCTAACTGTATTTTGCTAAAATATATAAAAATATGATTAATTCTGTGTGTTGATCTTTATCCTGTTAACTTTTAAAATCACTTATTAGTGGTAAGAGAGTTTTGCCACTGATTCTTTGGGATTTTTTTCATAGCCAGTCATGCTATCTGTAAGTAAGAATGGCTTTATTTATGAATTTTATTTATTTCCCTTGCTTTCCTTGCACTAGCTAGAACTTCCAGTATAATGTTAAATATGTGAGAATGGACATTTTTGCCTTGTTTCTAGGGGGAAAGACTTCAATCTTGTACTATTCAAAAGAATGTTAGAAATAGGTTTTATCATGCAGTTCCCTTTCATTCGATTTTCTGCTGGGAGGTTGTGGGGTTTTTGTGAAATCATGTGTAGATGTTGAATTTTGTGCCTTTCTACATCAGTTGATGATTTTTGTCCCTTTAAGCTGCTGATCTTGTAGATTACATTGGTTAGTTTTTAAATATTGAGACAGTCTCCCATTTCCACGACAAACTCTATTTGGTTGTGTTTTCTTGTCAAATTTTGAAATTACAGCAGGAAATGCATAATAAAGGATCAGCTAGCAAAGAGCTTATAGACTTATGTCTGGTGTATTTTGGAAAACAGTTGACTTTCAGCTGTTGATCACTCCATTAGCTTCTGCTGACCTACTTCCCAAGAACCCACTTAGGTCCAACCATCCCTCTCCTGCCAATATATACTTTCCCTCCATCTCTTATTTCTACTTATGTTTAATTTCGCTCTCTCTCCCTGCTTTGTAGTGGACTGTAAACTTCTACATATTGGATTCACCTCCAGGCATTTCCTTCTTCTATTTAGGCTTTAATTTAGAGCAGGAAAGTTTGGGGATAATTTGTATTTTAAGAAACAAATGATAAACATATTTGTGATTATAAAGTGTTCTAAATTTAAGTGATATTAAATAAGAGTTTCTATAATTTTTATCCTTTTATAAGGCCAGACAAGAAAATATATAGATGTCTTGATGTATGTAGTCTCCTAAGATATGATTTTAAATTGCAATTTATTTTGGAAGGTAATGGAAACAAACCAGAGAGTAATATAAATGTTTGCTTGTGGTTGGCATAATTTGCTTGCTTCTCTGGGGGCTAAATTCCAAGGAATTTGTTTCTGGTATTCTCGAGTCTGCAGAGATCCCTGTGAAAGCAAGCCCTCATCCTGGGATCGTCAGCCTCATGGGCACTCTACTCACCCCCTTCCTGGGGAGCAATGAGAATGCTGTGGGTTGTGGCATGAGCTCAGAGTTGCTGCTTTCTGTTAAAACATAGTCCTAGTTCTTTGAGAAGGCCATTAATAGATGTCAAGTGCACGTTATAGGTTTTCATCCTCAAGCAATGCTAAGAGCAAATGTGTGGGGTTTTATATTTCTAGCTGCCACCAATTTTTTTCCAAAGTAAAATATGTAGGCTTTGGTTTTCAGCAGCCCACATTTCTTTTAATAAAAACAGTTGGAACAAAATGTGTTTTATAAGCATATAAAAATGTCAGTCCATAATGATTTTAGTGCTGCATATTTAAGAATTTTTGCTAATACTGAAGATATTGGTATCTGTAAAGAAAGTCAATTATGGAAAGTAAATTACTATCATTTATATAGAAGAAAAGGTGGTTGGAAACTATGTTGAGACCCTTTTATTTCAGCTTCTATATAATTTGCATGTTTTTCATCTTTTAGTTAATCAAATTTTGCCTAAAAGGTATTAGATTTTTGTACTTGAAATGGTCCCAACATTTCAAAATCCTGTTTTTGTGTGGAGTCACAATTTATTATGTGATAAAGTTCCTGCCTTGTGTGGATTTGCTAGAGAAAGCATTTCTGTAGCTGCTGGTGACAAAATCAGTTGTGTTTCCTTCTGAACAGCTTACTTGCTATCATCAGATTGATACATTGAGCTCCTTTTTGCTCTGTCTTCTGGGAAGCTCAAAAACATTTTCTGTCCATCTCTAACAAGGTTTCTTTATAAGACCTTAGCCAGTGTATTTTACATGCTGACTGTATATCTGGAATCATCTTCATCTTCATCTTATTTTTCTAACCTTTATTTTTCTTCTGACTCAATTTTTTTTACTTATCTCTCTTTCCCTATATAAGCTGCTTTAAATCTATATTGGAATAATATAGTTATAATCAGATTTAAAAAAATCTAATTTATTGTTTTTATTATTCCATATATATAAAATTACATTTCTGTAGCACTTTTGTACTTCTTCTTAATAATTTATAATTGCATATGTACTCTTAAATGAGAAAATCCCATGCATAAAAATTTCCAATTCTCATTATGACAGGCTTTAAGAAATCTATTACTAAAGATTTGTAAATCTTTATAATTTTTAAATTTATTTTTATAATCATTAAATCATATAATTATAAATTTTTATAATCATCCAGTATTACTTTTATCCTTTGAAAAATTATTGAAAGACTCATTTCCTTCTATTTCAAAGGATAAAAGTAATACTGGATGATTATAAAAATTTCAAACATTACAGAACTATATAATGTAGAAAATAAGGTCCTCTATAATTCTTAAATATCCTCCATAATTAGAAAAAACACCCTAAACTCAAAAGTCAAAAAATTATTAACCATTTGATATACAGCCTAATGACACGATTTTTAAGTTATATTGTAACCAATTGGCAGTGGGAATGATTTATATTTTCTTCTGTAATCTTGGCTACATAACTTTTTCTCCTTTATATTCTGTGCTGTGATTATATGTGATAAACACACACACACATACACGTATGTATGTATACACATATACATATATATATATATATATATATACTGTATACATTTGACATTACACACACATATGTATGTATATGTGTATATGTGTATACATATATATGTGTGTGTGTGTGTGTGTGTGTGTGTGTGTGTAATGTCAAATGTTTACAGTTCTGAAAGACTGGGAAAGACAACTCAATATTCTTAGAATGCTTTGTAGGAAGGGATCATATAGAGGGTATAGAGAGCCATAGCTCACAGCCTGATCTTGGCATCAGTATCAGATAGGCCTGTTCTCAAGTCCTGGTTGCTGAGTAACTCTGGGCAAGTTACCTTTCCTCCATAAGGCCTGACTTTTTGGGGGCTAGAAATAATTGCTTAAAATTATTGTTGTCATGAGCAAATGAGAGATTTTATATAAAGCATTTATCATAGAGTCTAGTATGTAGTAAACACTAAATAAATGTTAGCTGTTGTGTTATTTTGGTTAATAATGGGTTGCTATTTATAGAAAAAATCTAAATATTCATGGTGCAAACAAGACAGAAGTTTCTTTCTTTGCCATATGAATTGCTAGAAAGAAGATCAAGGACTGACTGTGGTTTTATGGTTACCAAGGACCAGGTTTTCTTGTACTTTGATGTTCACACGTCTACCATCTCATGGTTTAAGATGGTTGTTGTAGCCCTGACCATTTCAGTCATATTCCAACCAGGGAGAAAGTCTTGACTGAGAAGTTGCAAGTTATATGACTACTAACATCCTATTGGCCAAGACTTATTCATATAGCCACCCTTAGCAGCAAGGGAAGCTATGTGGCTATATGGCTAACTAAAAATTCTTATTTTTAGCTAAGTGGCTATATAGACAACTAAAAATTCTAATACCATGTTGGAAGAGAACATACATGGGGAGGCACCTTGAAGTGTGTGTCACAGAAGCTATAGCTTGTTTTTGAGGGTAAGGCAGGTGTTCTGCATATGTTCTCCTAAGAACTGGTTCTTGCTCTATTATCTAGACATTTATCAGATACCTTTGTAAACTTGTTTGTTTTTCAGTTTTGCTAATATATCAGGCATAGTGGCGCAGGCCTGTAACTTCTGTGACTTAGGAGGCTGAGACAGGAGGATTAGAAGTTTGAGGCCATTCTCAGCGTTGTCAAGACTCAACTTACAGGGACTCTATCTAAAAATGAAAAAAAAAAAAAAAATAAAAAGGACCGGGAGTTTAGCTCAGTAGTAAAGGACCCCTGGGTTCAATCCCAAGTAATCTCCCCCCAACAACAACAACAAAAAAGTTTTATTCTTTGGGATATCTATTGCCCTATGTTTATGAACTTTTATTGAAAGACTCATTTCCTTCTGTTCTAGATTACTTTAAAAAAATGCTTCCAGACCTTCTAAGATCTAGAACTTGGGGCTTTATTCTTTCCATTTTCCTAGTTTTATCACTGCATATTTTGAGAGGTACAATTTATTTATTGAAACTAGTCAAGTTCTGTGGGAGTTAGTTCAAGAGTTTCCCTACTTCAGATTAATGTCATATAGACTTCAGTTACATGATTATAAATACTGAAAGACTTAGACTTAAAGAAGCTGAAAGTTTATTATCTTAAATAATATCTTTGGCATCTTCTGGCTGCTTAAAATATTGGTTAATATGTGTCTGTGACAAATGGAAAATTATATATATAAGGAAATATTTGTGATGATGATGTTGTTTTTTCCCCTCTCAATAGATTAATGTTACTTAGCATTGATAAATTATGGTTTAGCCTAAATATTCCTTGCAGACCATGATAAAGAGTCCTGTTCGTGCAGGTTATCTTTAGGCAGAGTTCCATGCCATAACAGACATTGCACAAACCTTATTTTTAAATTAAAATCCCTTGTAAGACCTAATAGAATTAATCTGTTAATTTTGTAATAAATTATAAAAACAAGTTAAAAAATAAATAAATAAATAAGTAAATAAAAATCCTTTGTTGCCCCCTGTGTCTATTCTGTGACCATAATTTGGGTGTTAATCTGGGCAGACGTTTTTTCCTCATGTCAGTTTGCCAGGACAACAGGCCCAACAAATAAATGTAAAAAGCTTTGCAATGTTTTCCCAGATCTGATTGGTTTCTAAAGCTATATTAAAAATATTTGGGGTTCTTGGTTACTTAACCTTTAGCCTTTAGACTTGTAGCTACTGCCATAATTGTGCTGAACTTTTTCCATCTTTCCTAAAACTTCAATGTAAATTGTCAAAACACAGAACTAATATTTCATGGAAAGCAATGTTACTGGTTTAAATTCACATAAAGAAAAGACTGAGTCTTATATACTAAACAGCTTAGTGAACTTGGCTGAAGAATGAACTTGTTAATATAGATAGCTGAACACACAGACAAGATACACCCTTGTTTTCAACATCTCATTTGAGACCTTTGTAGTTGGAACTTTTCCCTGATTAAAATAAAAAAATAATCATGACAATAAAGCGGTATACCCCAAATTAAAGTACCTAAAAGCCTTTTGATTGCCTATCAGTGAATCAAGTCTCCACTGTTTAATTTTAGCAGATTTGTGGCTTGGTGTGATCAGATTATACAGCGAGGTAACTCAGGCCATGTGATTTCAGAATCTTTCATTTATGGATGGGACATTTTCCTGAATAAGCTTAGAATTCTGATGCAGTCATTTACTTTAGGTAGTGGTAACATAAAGCTGCATTAAAAAAGAAAAACCCCCACCCTTGATAAGAATGGGGAGTGGAATTTTATTTTTAGAAAGTAAAATTTGGTAAATATTATATTTATTTTCTGGTACTCATTATTTAAAATATTTTGTAGTATTTTTGTAAAGTGCATTTCACTATTACTCTAAATATGAATGCTTCTGCATTTCAAACAAAATATTCACAATATTTACTTTTCCAATGAGATATTTTACTTTCATGACTATTTTTAATGCATGTGCTCATTTTGGTGGAGCTGTTCTTGTGGTGTTTAAACCATATTTGCATATTTTTCTTTCCTTATGAATGTCTTGTTTCTGACTTAAAAAACTATCAAAAGCTTTTTTGTAGTTGTTGGATAGTATGTAGATAGAATCCAAACATGGAAATGAGTATATTTATTAACTAAATTTATTTGTTAAGTACAATTTAAATTGTTTTTGTAAGCTTTTAAAATTATTGACTGCTGAGCTCTAGTAGCAAAACATTTTAACTACTTTTAACATTTTTTTATATTTTATTTCATTAAGTTCTTTTACTATAGATACAGATATTATTCATGAACACCTTTATAATAAATTAGAATGTAGGGGTGTAGGTATGTTTATATGCATTATATATTAAATGTATCATATGGTAGAATGAAAATCTCCCTTATTAGTAATTATACTTTGTAAACACATTTCTTAATAACGTCTAGACCTCTATTATATTGTGCAGTATGCCACATTTAACATTTTTCTGTCATTGAACATTTAGATTTAGATTGTCTGCTATTAGGAATAATGCTGTAACAAACATCCTTGTATACTTATCTTTTGTGTTTCCAATTATTTTCTTAAATAAATTTCTAGGTACAGAATTACTGCCTTAAAGGGGTATGAAAAAAATTTAAGTACTCTTGATACATAAAGAGCTATGTTCATTCGTGTATTCAAAAGTGTTTTCTAAGCAGCAATATTATATCATGCCCTTGGGATCCAATAAGGGCATGATATAAATAAGACCTAGTTTTTGCTCTCCACTCACAGTCTAGCTAGGGGACAGTCACATGTACGAAAAGGCTCAAGTTCTTCAGAAAGTTTGTATTGATTTACATATCACTAACACTGTCAACATATGCAAGTATTTTTGGAATGTGTATATATGTGTTCTTTTGGAATTAGTGCATCATGGAATACTTTTAGGAAATAAAAATATTTTTATTGGTTATTGCATATCATGAATTACATACCTAATAATTTTTAACATTATTGATCTAGCAAAACTTTGTTAGGTTCAGTGTCCTCATTTTTGCAGGAAGGCATTTATAGACACTTTTAACATGTTCTTATTTCCATAATTTTATGAGACTTTCTCAGCATGTTCTCCAATATTTAGATAGTTTCTGCAATTGATAAATAGAAGTCCTATGACATTTGGGACAGTTAATGAAGAACTCATATTTATTAAAACTATCTTACTATTGCTTTGTTCTCTTATTCAAAGACAGAAAGATAATTATTTTATATGTATTCTTTATAAATGTGGAAAAGTCATATAAGAATGGAATCTATCCACAGTAGTGAAAACTCATGGTAATGTTATTATATTTAATTTATGGATTCTTCAGCACCTGTTGCCTTAATATTCAGGACAGAAATAGCAGATTTTCCAGATTTTAGGACAGTAGGTTGATTGACTGCAACTATGTGAGTGGATGTTAAGTATCTGGCAGTCAAAAATAATTATTTGTCATAAGAATGCAATAAGGACACTTTGGAGGGGAAAACTGCCACATATTTAGTGTTGTCTGAGAGTTGGGAGGGAAATGAGACTCTCATGGAGCATCGAGCTGCATTCTCAAGTCAGAACACACAGTCTTTGGCAATAATTATTCTATTCACTGATCAATAGATTTCCCACATGTAAAGGCTGCCAAGCTCTTCTGGCTTCTAATTTAGGACCTAAAGGGATTTTCTTACTGGGTTCAAAAATGATTTTGAGCAACTGTATGACCTTCCCCATTCATTAAAAAATGTCCACAGACTGACATTGTATGGACTGTGGCAAGATAAATTATGTGACTGAACTGTTTTCCAGAGTGTGCTTTTTCAGGATATATACCACATGTTTTTCTTGTCCATTAGATTTTCTCAAGGCTTTCTTTATGACTGATTGTATGATCTTCTTGCTTAAATGAGCAAGCAAACCATTCTTAGTAAATATGTAGGAGAGATGGTATAACATCTACCATTGTGCACTTTTAAGTTTTATCCATTTGTAATTCATTTAATCATGATGAAATACATAATTTTATTTGTCAAATGAAATAAATGAAGTAGGTTGCTTATTACATCATGAAAATTCTGAAGATGTGTTATTGTTATTTTGATTCCTGGTTTACTACATCCTTACATTTTATGTTTGAGTTTGTATTTGATAAGAGTATTTGGTTTTGATATTATTTTGAGATTTAGTTTTTCAGTATGTATTATATTGTCAAAATCTATCTGTATTTTTGCAGGTGTCAGTAATGCACTCTTTTTAAGGGATGTGTAACATTCCATAGTGGGGAGTTGACCGAATTTATATCCACATTTTCCAAAATAGCATTTGGATTATTTTCAGATTTTTGTTATGAATACTGTTAGCCATGAATATTCTTGCACATGTTATCTTCTATACATGTATAAGATTTCCTCCAGTATCTACCTAGGAGTGTAATTTCTGGGTTATAGAGGATCTGAATGTTACAAGTTAATGTTATACTGCCTTTCAAAGTAGTTACATCAGTTTATATATTCCAAGTGGCAATACCTAAGAAATATTGATTAGCCATATTCTCTCTAAACACTTAATATTATCCAACTTTTACATTTGCTAATTATGTGACTGGGTTTATAATGGTCTTCGTTTTCAATTCTTCTATTACTAATGAGATTGAATTTAATTCAAATTCTTATTGCCATATATTTTCCTTTTTTTTTTTTCTTCTCAGTACTGGGAGTTGAAACCAGGAGCACTCTACTATTGAGCTACCTCCCTACCCTAGCTTGCTTTCTTTTTTCTTATTTTGAGACAGGGTCTCGCTAAGCTATATTCCTTTTTTTAAAAAATGCCTATTCATGACTTTTGCCAAGTTTAAATAATTGATGGAGCTTTGGTAATAATTTGTTATAGGAGCTCTTTATATATTTTTTGATACTAAACCTTTGGTGATTATAGGGATGGGAGAAATCCTGTTCTACTTTGTAACTCGTGTTTTTACTTTTTCTAAAGCGACATTTCAGTGATTACACGTTCTTGCTTTAAAAAGAGTCAAGTTTGTCAATATTTTATTTTATAGTGAGCACTTTTATTTCTCTCTCTTTTACAGTCTTCTCCATCAAGGTCAGAAAGAATTTTTTAAAAACTTAACTAAAATTTTTAAATTTTAATTTCTGATATTTTAAAGTCCTTGATCCATATGGAACTAACCTTAGTATGATGTGAACTAGAGCTTCAAAAATTTTCAATTTTAGCACAGAAATTCACCACCTCTGTCATATAATCAAGTTATATCTGTGTGTGGAATTTATTTTTCTTGGCTGTCTTCTATTTCATGGGTCAGTGTACCTATTCCTGTCCAGATTTATTTTGTTTCAATTAGTTGACTTCATCCTGATAGCTGATAGGACACAATTTCTTTCCTTTCTCTCTCTCTCTCTCTCTCTCTCTCTCTCTCTCTCTCTCTTTTCTTCAGAAGTACTTTGTTCTTTCATGTGAATTTTTAAATCACCTTCTTGTTTCATGAAAACCTTCTTAGAATTTTTTTTTGGATTATGTTCACTTTTCAGGTCATTATGAAGAGAATGTCCTCTTCATGGTATTAGGTCTTCTAATTATGACTCTGGTATATCTCTCAATTTATTTAATGTTTTCTAAGGGTTTTAAAAATTTCCCTGTTTGAATCTTATATCTCTTTTAAAAATATTTCTTTCTGGCTACTTCATATTTTTGGTGCTCTTATAAATCATAAGTTTTAAATTATGTAGACTAGGTAGTTATTGCTGGTGTATAGACATATGATTAATTCTTGAACATTAATCTGGAATCTATCACCTTGCTAGACTTGCCTTTTTAAAGACAATAATTATTGGTAGGTTCTTTTGGACTTCTTGTATGTACATTCATAGTTGTCATTTTTGTTTCTTCATTTTCATTCCTTTTGATAACCCCCCCTTTTAATGTTTAGGAACTCCATGATAATGGAGAGGTGCTGATAATGGGCATTCTTTTTATGTTTTTGATTTTAAAGGTTGTGTTTTTAATGTTTTTCCATGAGGTGTGATGTTATAGTGTGTTTTTTTTAATTAAGTCAGATGAAGGATATTCTGTCTATATTCCTAATTTTCTAAAAGTTTTTATCAGAAATTTATTAAAAATTTTATCAAATGCTTTTCTAAATCTAAACAATACTCTTTGAAGATATTATATATATATATATATATGATAAAATATATATTAAAAAACAAATTAATGATAATATGATTGAAGGATAGAAGTTATCACAAATTGAATAGAGAGAAATACTTGATAGTTGTAAGTTGTTAATGTTCTAGTTCTTGTGTCAAGTGATAGGTCATGAAGTTGTATTATATTGTCTAAAACATACTAGTATATGCATAAAAACATATACAAAAGTGGCTCTTGCATGGACCACTAAGGAGATATAAGCATAGTATTTTGAACAAATAATTATGATTAATCTAATTCTGTGGTTTAAAAAATATTTCATATTTGCTTTTAGGAGACTGTGTTGCATTTATTCCTAGATTGATAAAAAGAGTTTTTAAGAAATGCCCATATTTGTTCTTAGTTGTTATTGATTAAGCCCCTTTCTAATTTTAGAGACCTTTGGGAAGTTTTGGTTGTAAGACTTGATGTCATTACTTATATGTGCCTTAAGGGCTTGCACATCCTAGGAGTGAAAAGTTCCATGATTATTGCATGCTCTCACTTTTTGGTTGACACTGTGCAGAATGTTCTGTAGTGTATAAAAAGCTTGGTTGCTCCTTTCTTTTGGCAATTTAGGCCATACATGCTATAAATTTTCATCCTACCCTGTTCTATCCATCTCATCCCATTCCCTCATGCAGGAGGATCACAAGTTCAAAGCCAGCCTCAGCAACACAGTGAGGCCCTGAGCAAATTAGCAGAGAACCTGTCTCAAAATAAAAATACAAAGGACTGGGGATGTGTCTCAGTAGTTGAGTCCCCCTGGCGTCAGTCCCCAGTACCAAAATAAAAAAATAAAAAGTAAAAGAATCATGGTGCCAAAATATTCTTACCTCTTACTTCTTAAGCAGAGACTTTTCTATTCTGTCTTCACTGTTTCTTGAAGAGAGGGAGACAGATGGTACTCTCAGCCAAGCCCTTTCTAAGGACAGCCCACAGATGGAAGTATTTGGGATGATAATGATGCTGAGAACAATAATGATCACAACAATTGCCTCTGTAGGGAAACCTCTGTGACAGCACTGTGCGCATGCCTTACCTCAGCATCTCACTGGATTCTTGCCTAATTCCCCAAATAGTTCTTCATGTTGATACTAGCAAGCTGAGGCTTAGAGAGGTTTAATACCTAGCCCAGTGTTGTACAATTGGTGATTGGCAAAACCAGGAGGTACTTGCTGGTCTTGACTACAAACCCACAGTTGCATCCACTTCCTTATCCAGATGCTATTACCTGGAGAATCTATCTCCCTCTAATTTTTGGATGCAGGAAAGTATGCAGAGCCCATACCTGGTGGGACCTAGTGGGAATGTGACTTTAGTTAGATTCTCTGTGTTGTTTATGAAAGCTAGCTACCTGCCAAGGCAAGAGGGGTTCTGGAAACTTTGGGGACTATTTGGTTATTTTCCACTGAAAATTAAATCTAAAATGATTTAATGCTGGGAATGGTAGGTTTGAAAGATTTTGTGTTATTCATTTTGGATAGGGAATATTTAGATATGTGGCATTCATGACTGTATTTTGGATTTTTAAGTTAGAAAACAAGGATTATAAAAACCTTTGGAAAATATCTGTAGCATGCTGAAATTAAGTGAGAGCTTAATAAAAATATGCATTAATGCAGGAATCTACTGCCCTCACAGTAAGCACAAGAGATCTCTGTTGAACTTTGGGAAAAATAAACTTTCTCTCTTGGTTTTTATGGGGGTGGCACTAAAATTTGGTGGTTGTGCCCAGGAGTGGGATAGTAGCATAGAATGAAAACAGTCTACAGGAACCTTCAGGTTCTTTAAAACACAACCAAATTAAACATTAGCATGGTCTTTATAGAATGAATCCCTGATCCCTTCATTCTACATAGTCAGTTTTTAAAAAGTTCAACTTAAAAAGATAATTGACTTTTCTATTTTTACCAAGTATTTAAGGATAAAAGGATAATTTTTTTTTGTTTAAAGTTTTTTCTTCTCCAGCACATCACAAAAAAAGTGACAGGAGTTTTAAAGAATTGTTAAATTTTATTTTTTCCCATATTCTATCTTAATTCAGTTAATATAAAATGCTCAACAAGCAATTTCCCTTCATCTTTCAGCTTGATGAACAAGTATTTTCATTGCAAATGAAGTATGTCCTGTAAATGATTAAACATTAATAAAAACAAGAATCAACCTGATTTGTTTCAACACCTTTATTTCTCTGCAGGAGGTGACATTCTTTTTCTGTTTTTCAAGTGCCATTTTTTTCAGACTTCCTTTGGCTGGAGGGGTATATATTTAGTTTGGTTTTGAATTCAGTGAAGACGATGATTGAAATCAAAATGAAAAATAATGTCATGCTTTTCATATTCTGTTTATAAAAATCTTGTACATTTAGAAGTTTTTGACTCTAGAGTTTCTGTGGCATTCAGTGTTTAGAATTGTAGTTTCTGGTGACATTTGAATAACATGCAGTATAACCTGGCAACCCTATTAGATTTTCCATTTAAGCACTGTTTGAAAGATATAAATTTACCAAAAGCTGACAGATAATTTTGCATGTGGAAGAAATTAGGTTCAACATTCCAGGGTGACCTTTTCTTCAGTATTCTTTAGGATACCATTAAGAAAGTAGTAATCACAAATCTTTGGCTTACATCTAATATGTGATGTGGTTTTTGTTACTTCTACCTAACATGGCAGTAAATTTTTTGACATTTTTTATTTGTCAACTCATTTGGCAGAGTTTGTTCCTTGAGTTACTGTTTCCGTTCACCAAACAAGATAATCACTATTGGAATAGATCTGCCCACTCAAATTCTGATTGGCACAAAGTAGGTGCTAAGCAAATAATATCTGAATGGATTAATGCTGGATGTTGAATGAGGAAATGATTGACTTCTCTGCATATCTATTTCAGTGGTGTATTATTTAGTGTTTAAGGTGAACTTCTCCCTTCATGTCATGGCTGTTCATTCAGTGTTTAAAAAATTATCTTCACCTGGACTATTATTTAAAATTCCAGTCTTTAAATGTTACCTCCAGATTTAGATAAAAGTAAAATTATAGCGTTGGCTATAAGAGAACAGGGGAAAAAAATCTTAATTTCTGGGTTTTAGGAGGGATTGGAAAAAAGATTTTCCTGGAAGGAGCATGATTCCACTCTAATATGAGAACTAAATTTAGTGATGTCTAGTTGCATAAAGCTTTGGCAGCTACTCATGAGTGGATCCAATATCCCTTGTTGATTTTTATATATGTGCTTTACTATATTGACTTTGCTAACAAAAATGCTGATTGTTAATTTATGGATGCCAAGCAGTTATAGAACCAATTTTATGTAGTACACTGAAAACTAGACTGAAAATGCTTTAGTTATTTAATTTGTTTTTTATATTCTCTCATGTAATTGCATATGTACATATAAAAATTTTATTGATTTTTATTATTTTTATATTTCAGAATTTTTCAAGCTTTAGTTCAAAATTTATGCTCTGTACCAGTGAAATTACAAGTTCTTTGAAAGATAATCCTAAGTAATCTATTATAATGAGAATATTTTATTGCTTTTTTTTATAATGTGCTTTTTTGTTTTGAGATGGTGTATCGTATGATAGGAAATGTTCATTCTCAATCTCTAAATGTATGACCAATGAATTAGATATGCAGAGAGCAGAGAGGCTAAAAGGTTCCTCTGTAAATCAATATTGTTTATTTTTGACAGTAGATCTTTCCCATATAGCGAGTGGTACTATAGAAGAGTCCCTGCAATAACATTATAATTAGATATGCAACTTTAGTTTTATCCTATTGTTTTTAAGTTTATAAATTTCTTCCATAGTTATTTGAGATAAAGTCAAATGTTGAAACTCAGCATGTAATTAAACTAACTTTGAGATTTTGAGTATCATTTAGGTTGTGATTTACTTAATGAAACTGTAAGTAAGTAAGTAAATAAATAAACAGAACTATTTTTTTCTCTTAGTTAATAGAACATCTTCTAGTTACTTAACGGTCTGTTCTTGGCACTTAAAATAGGTAGTGAAGTTGTTTGTTGATTTAGTATCTCCAAAATCAGTAACTAGAGTGTGGCTATTTGGTTTTTCTAGAAGCAGTGCTGAGAAGGGCACCAAGGAGCATCTCTCCCTGTCTACCATGTAGGACTCTTATAATTATTATTAACAATAATGCTTATATTTTCTATATTTATTGTTACTATCTTTATCTGATTTGCTAAAAAATGGAAGCAAAAAGGATTGCTTAAGATATTGTGGCTAATTCTGGGAAAAGTTATAAAGAATAACTCATATTCTACTCCTAGCCTACAGCAAGCTGGTATCATAGTGCAGCAAGCTGGTATCATAGTGCATCAAGCTGGTATCATAGTGCAGCAGACGTATTTATTATTTTTAAATGGATGGTCAATCAGTGTATGTGAGGACAAAGTGAGAGGAGGAGTTGTATCTGTTAAGAACTAGTGTGGTAAACAAGAAAGGGTGTGAGTTTAGATCCAGCTGACCTTGTCCTCCAGTTCATGTTCTCTGGCTCTATTGCCAGGCAAGGCTACCTTCTGGGTTCTAATGTGTCAATAAAAGGAATTAAGTCGATGAGTTGATTAAATAGTATAGATGAAAGTACCTAATATGATGTCTGATGTTTATAGCAAGAAACACAATATAGGCTAATTTTCTTAAGTACTCACAAGTCAGAATGTAAAATATTGGTTGAAAAATAAAAATTTGAACTTGAAGGCAAGGAAAACTTTTATCTCTAGTATTTTTCCTTTATATCTCTTATTTCTTTAGTATTGCTATATTAGGAAATGAATTGACAGATTTTTCTGAAGAACAAGTTGCTTCTGCAATGTGGGTCTGCTCCAAATAAGAGGGGACTTTACTAAAGAGGGGAGGAAGAAGCATGGGATGAAAAAGATTCACTAAATCAAAATTCTCATGAAATGCTTCTTACAGTTAGGACTATTTTGAATTTTTATGACATGGTTCATTAGAAGATCATCAAAAATTCCAGCTCTGAGATCAATTATCCACTTTTCTCTTTTTTTATTGCCATCATCTTGATTTAGGCTACCATTATAATCCTATGTTCACTTTAATTGGCTGGCAACTATTTCCTACCTATCTACTGTAGATCTACCTTCAACCCATTTGTCATTCTACATAAATTCTGATCATGTTATTCCCTGCTTCCCATTGCTTTAATAAAGTCTCAAATACTTGACATACTTGGTACCTGCCAAACCTCATCCCTTTCTGTTTACATCACCAAACTCATCCTCCACACCTGCTCCTTTTCCCATCTGTCTTTTAGTTTTTCTAACAGGCATTGCGCCTCTTGCTTCAGGTCTTTGCTAGAACTGACTGCCCTTTCCCTTTCCTTTACACTTGGTTAACTTTTACTCACTTTGGGGAAGTTTTGCTGCTCCCTATGCTAGATTGGGTCTCCCTCGTCCTTTTCTCTCACATTTCTTCCTAAAACTGATCACAGGGAGTAACAGTGAGTTTTATTTTTGTGATCCTCTATTTTCCTAACAGACTGGAGCTCCATTAGAACAGTGGCTGGGTCTGTTTCAGCTCTCAGTTGCTAAGCACAGTCTTGGAAATAGAGTAGGGACATATTGGATTTTTTTTTTTTTTTTTTGAATGAAGAGTTGCAAAGGATCCCACAATCTTCTCTGGAACAGCTTTGCTTCCTGTTTCATTCTTGGGGCTACCTAAAGATGGATGCAGATCTGTGTTCATAGTAAGCTACACATGTTCCACCACAATGACTAGGCACCAAGCCTTTATTCTGCTATTTACACTTAAAAAAAATTTTTAACTTTGCTTAAATTTGGTATTCTTCATGATATTTTAGTGAATGCTGTCATGTCATGTTTAAAAAAACCCAGAATTTTAATTTATTTAACAAATTACTTTTCTTGTCAAGTCATTGAATTACAAGAAGTGACAACCTTTAAATATTATTATTCAAATAAGTTTTTTAAGGGAGGAGTGTTTTGGGGGACTGGAGGGAGGGAGAGTCAAGCAATTCAGATTTCTCCTAAAGTCTCTCCCTATTTATTGTTTTGTCTTGAACTTCAAGGCTATCTCTTTGCAGTACTGTGTGTCTTGTGATGAGAGTGAGAGAAAGCTGAGATGAGGAGTAAAGGTGAAACTGAAAAATGGAACTCTCTAAGAGCTTGTTTCAAATGCATATGTTCATTTCCTTATAATAAGTGCTTCTTGGCTATTTTGTGGTGGTATATGTTCCTACTTTAAAATGGACATCTTCTATTTTGATAGAAAACTCACGGAATGCCTGGAATTCTGCTTAGAAAAAGGGATTCTGCATCCTGCTGTGACACAACAAAGTACTTGCTTTTTGTTAGTTGTGGTAAAGTGGAAAGGCATCCTAGGATGGACTCAGAAGTTCAATATTGTACCCCTAAGAAAACATGAGAATAGTTAGATGTACAGCAGCTAAAAATAAGAGAGACTGTATATATTTATTTTAAAAAATTATTATCCATTCATTTTTTTAATATTTATTTTTTAGTTATAGGTGGACACAATGCCTTTATTTTGCTCTATGTGATGCTGAGGATCTAACCCAGTACCCTCACGAATGCTAGGCTAGTGCTCTACCTCTGAGCCTCAACCTCAGCCCTCAATTCACTTTTAAATTGTAATTTAACTGGCCATTTTGGCTTTGTGTTTTATTTTGAAATTACTTACTTTATAAAGCATTGTTTATGAACATTTATTTTCACTTTGAATAAATTGAACTAATTGGTAGTTTAATATAATTATTGCCTCTGTGACATTTCTGTAGTTCTTATATATGAATACCAGAGCTACTGGACTAAAAAAATATAATCATTCGTGCAAATAACATTGAAAACATAATAACAATAACTTTGTTTAGAAACTTTTTTCTTTTTTTTTTTAAATATACACATGACAGGGCCTGGGGTTGTGGCTCAGTGATAGAGTGCTCACCTTGCATGTACAAGACCCTGGGTTTGATCCTCAGCACCACATAAAAATAAATAAATAAAATAAAGGTATTGTGTCCAACTACAACTAAAAAATTATTTTAAAAAGATATACATGACAGTAGAGTATATTTTGACATATTATACATACATGGAGTATAACTTATTCTAATTAGGATCCCATTCTTGTGATTGTATATGATGTGGAGTTTCATTGGTCTTTTCTTCATATATGAACGTAGGAAAGTAATATCCAATTTATTGTACTGCCTTTTCTATTTCCATCCCCCATCCCTTCCCTTTATTCCCCTATGTCTAATCCAATAAACTTCTATTCTTCCCTCCCCCTCCCTTATTATGTGTTAGCATCCACATATCACAGCAAATATTCAGTCTTTGTTTTTTTGGGATTGGCTAATTTTACTTAGTATGATAGTCTCCAGTTCCTTTCACTTACTGGTGTTATGCTCGAATTCGGGACCCCCAAAAGACCACCAGAGACCCAGATCTATGTAAGCAGCAAAGAGGTGTTTGTTGCGAGTTAGCTCGGTCCTCCGCGCGCACACAGCAACTGGTGACTCTGAGAGGCCCCGAGCCCAGGGTTTGCAGCAGTTTTATACATTCTTGGAAGGCAGGGACCCCACATACATCATAGCATCTCTTAGCAAATCATCACACACAGCGGGAAAATCAAACAACAACTCTAAAACATGATTAGCGTATCAAGTGGTGGGAAAGAATCTGGAAAGGATTATTGATTAGTTCAAGGGGTTGACACACTTAAAATGATTGGTTTAAAACGTGAGGGTGTTGCAAGGGGGGTACATGCCAAGCTTCAGGGCTTCTAGTTTAGATATTGGTCACCACACCTAGGTGGGGGCCATCTGTAATTTCAGATATTTTGATATCTTGGCCTGTCTTAAGCGATCACCATCTGCAGCTTTTCCAAGAACTGTTTCCACAGAGCTTTTCTGTGGTATTTTCCTGACTTTAGGACTGCAGTAGGTCAGGGGTTACATTTCAGAGCAAAATGAGGTCCCAAGTAGAATGAGGTTGCTTAAGACTTTCACTGGCAAATGCCATAATTTAATTCTTCTTCTTCTTCTTTTTTTTTTTTTTTTTTTGAAGATGGTAGGAGCCAGGCTTCTCACTGTTGAAGTGGGAGGTAACAGATAAGCAAGGGCAGGAGGTAAGAATGATCCACATCATGGTGGATTAGAGTTGGATGCAGTAATATAACTCATATTTAGCTAAATATACACAGAGATGGTTACGTATTGAGATATTTATAGATACATGTACTTACATGAGTTAGTAGACACATGTGTATCTCCTTACTGAAGCTGAAAGGGTCTAGAATAAAAGAGAGCCCAAGAGCAATGAGCACACCTAGTAACTAGATCTTGGCTTTTTTCTTTGTCAGTATGTTAGGCAAGCAGTCTACCACTAAGCCACATCCCAAGCCCCAGATCTTGCTTTCTAATACCATTCTCCAATAAAAGGAACCAGGGCTACTCCTTTGGAAAATGGCTGATTCCAGGAGGACTGAGGGAAAGAACAAGATGGGCCTGGAGCTTTGGATAGCACTAGCAGGAAGTATTCAATAAAGAAAGGGGTCTGGAAAGTCTCTATACCTGTTGCTCAGTTTTGCTGTGAACCTAAAACTATTCTAAAATATAATTTATAAATTTAAAAAGTAGGAGGCAGACACTATTTTAGAAAGTTTAAATATTTAGGTCTTCATATTGTAAGGGAGCAAGCCAAGAGGACAAAAGTAAAACTGACACACCTCACAAGTTTTCTTTCCTTCATTATTCACTTTTTCTATAAATGGTGCCTCCCCATCCCAGCCCCACCTTTTTTAGGTAAGTCAGAAGTTTAGGAGTCCTCTCAATCAGTGCTTCCTAAAGTGTAGTAAGAGAGCCATCAGGATCAGAATTACCAGGGATTCTTTTTTAAAATTTTAGGTTCTAGCATCTTTACACCTGGAGAGGTCAGCGTGGGTAATTTAACAAATATATACAAAGTATACATATACACTGAGCTATACCCTGTCCCTATTCATTCTTCTGTATGGCTGAGTAATATTCCACTGTGTATATATACCACATTTTCTTTATCCATTCATTGTTGAAGGGCACCTGGGTTGGTTCCATAGCTTAGCTATTGTGAATTGAGCTGCTATAAACATTGATGTGGCTGTGTCACTATAGTATGCTCATTTTAAGTCCTTTGGGTATAAACCAAGGAATGGGATAACTGGGTCAAATGGTGGTTCCATTCCAAGTTTTTAAAGGAATCTCCATACTGCTTTCTGTAGAGTTGCATAAATTATGCTAGTCTTTACAAGTCTTGACTATGTCATTCTGCCATATGTGTTAACTGTTTCAGTAACTGGGCTGATTGAATTTCTAGTCATACAGAGGTTCATCTTATTTTAATTTTCATTATATTTTATCATTTTCACTATGAGAAAACATGATTGACAGATCCACAAAGTTGATTAGTGTGGGTTTTAAAAAAAAATCCCAGTAATGCTTTTAATTTAATTTATTTTCTTACAAATATGCAAAGAGGTAATCACCAATAAGTAACAATATTAAAAAAATTGGTGCATAATAATAATTAAACACAATAATGGGTTTCATTGAGACATATTCACATATGCATGTAATATAATTTGATTAGTTTCATTTCCCAGTATTCCCCTTGCTCTCCCCTCCTCCTTCCTGCTGGTCCCCTTGCTCTATGTTAATGATGTCCTTTCTATTTTCAGGAGACCCCTTTTTTCTCTCTATTTTCCAGATTAATGTGGAGTTTCTTGCTTCACTGTTTATTCCCTTCATGATTAACCAGAGACTCCAAATTGCTGATATTCAGTTTTTAAGTTTACTGGAGCTAATAAGTATGTAAAATTCTTTTAAGCCCTTCATTTTCCATATTGTGCATATAAAATCTCTTGGGAAATACAAGAATTCAAGGGGGAAAAAAAGAAAATTAGATATTTTTCTTGCATAATCATTATCTTATAAGCTCCATAGAGACAAAAGCAACCATTGTACTCTGAAGGAGTTTTTTTTAGAGCAACTTTTATTTAGCTCTCTGGACAGAGTAGTCCAGAAGAAAAATCTGTTCTAATTAATAGCTTCCCCCCTCCCCACACTTGACTTGGTATAACAATTTTTTTTTTTTTTTAGAGAGAGAGAGAGAGAGAGAGAGAGAGAGAGAGAGAATTTTTAATATTTATTTTTTAGTTATCGACGGACACAACATTTTTGTTTGTATGTGGTGCTGAGGATGGAACCTGGGCCACACGCATGCCAGGCGAGCGCGCTACCGCTTGAGCCACATCCCCAACCCGGTATAACAATTTATTGAAACTTTACTCTTGCTGGCTGTCATGGCTAGTATCAGTAGTCCCAGCTACTGTGGCGGCTGAGGCAGGAAGATTCCTTGAGCCAAGTGTTCAAGGTTAGCCTGGGCAACATAGTGAGACCCCATCTCAAAAACCAAAACCAAAACCAAAACCATTTATTCTGCTTTTACTAATACACAAAACAAAATTATCAACTACTTCCATAATAACAAAAATTTTGAAATCTAAGTATGTAGATTAGTGGAAAAGACTGCTCTGTCTGGTGTCAGCAGGCTAGAGAGCAATTAATTGATTTCATCATCATAATCTTAATCTCTGACTTTGGAGAAACAACTGTGAGGGGTTTCAGTTTTCTCATTACAGCCTTAGACCATTTTTTCATCAAATCAAGTGATACTTTGCTTGACTACTTCATGTCTAAATGACAAGCAAATAAAGAGAATTATTTTTACTTATTAAGTGATATTTTATCTTAACATATCTCCTGTGAAAAAGTAGAGGATAAGTTGGAAATTAATTGACGAAGGAGTTTGGACTTTCCCCTTAATTGAGTTCTTTATTGAGCTCATTCAGGCATTGATTTAGAATCCAATAAGCAGTAAAGGAGCCCGTCTTTTCTCCTCATTTCCTTGTTTTATAATGTGGAATGAGAATCAGAATAAGGGAGAATATGTAGAAAAATGTTCATCCTGTATTGTAGAAGGGTACAAATGTAACAGGAATCCAAAGGATGTAGTGATGAACTCTCCTTGGATGCAGTTGGAGTTGTGCTAGTTAGTGATGATGTTGGTGGCAGTGGTGACAGAAGGGGCAGGCTTAATAGAAGATATGATTTCCAATAATGATTCTGGGAATTTTTATTGCACACCTTCTATATATGAACTTTTGTCTCTGTTAGAGAGCCACTAACAAGACAACGTTTCTGCTTCCATGGAGCTTATGTTTTAGCGGGAAGAAATAGCTACATTTAAAATGCAGGTATTATTATAGGTAGAAAGAAGGGAGGTCATTTAAGGCCATCCCTGTTCAGTATTCCCTTGGATGGGTCTTTTATGCTTTGTGGAAAGTCAAAAACACACAAGAGTAGCTTAGCCTGATTGGAGGAAGGACATTTCTCTCTGAGAACAGAAGGGAGAAAGGGAAACTGGGAATTGATACTTGAACCCTGGAAATTTACATATTGATGGGGGAGGGGGAGAAAGAGAGAGAGAAATGAAGAGGGGAATGCTCTTATCTAGAGGCTTTTGTTTTTTCATCAAGCTGCAGGTGAGGCCCTGAGATTGGAGTTAGGGGTGTGTGTTGGGGTGGTTGAAGGAGAGAAGAGCAGGTAGGATATAGTTGTCTGAGATGTGAATACCTGCTTAAAAGTACAGCAAGATTTCTATGCACTATTGAGTGTTCATTTGGGGTGGTCATCATGCTTAGGTAATTTTTTTCTACAAATGTTCAGTTCCTTGGCTACAGATTGATTGCTGGGATTTTAAAACAGTTTTATAGGTCTAAGGAGTTGCCAATAAATTTGATGAGTGCATGGATTCTTGACCTATTCTATACAGATCTGATGGAACCTAAGTGTTTGTCTAAAAATCCTATAAAGTGTGTGTTCATTCAGCCAAAATTAAAACTGATTTCTTAATTCTAATTCTTTTTATGCATAAAGACTTTTGCAAGTTCAAAATGTCTCACCCTCTTTTTAAATTGATGTATCAAACCATTAGCTTGCTTTTTATAAATGGAATAAATTGTACCAGGTGAAAGAGTTATTACTGAAATTTTTAGTTTTTGAAGACTAATGTAATTTTAGTAATGTAGGAAAAAACCCTGCTTTCTGCCAGTTCTGTCTAAACATGAAGACCCTTCCTCCACCTACTCTCACCTATTATTTTCAGGACTGCACTGCTCTCTGCATTTGTTTCTTTTAGCAGTCCTATAATATTTTCATTCAAAAGCTTTTAGTTACCATTAGGAATGGATCCAAAATCAGAACCGAAATTAATAGACAATACTTTTGAACAGTGCTTAGTTACATTCCATTGTTCAATATCTATCTCTATGAAATTCTTTTCTTGACAGTGAAGCAGAGTTTAAATAGAGCATAGGATCACTGCGTGAGGCGCCCTAAGAAACACTTTTAAAATCTAGTTATCCCTTTGAAACTTTTGTCTATTTCCTTTTTTAATTCTCCCCTTGGATAGTGTTTTATCCTGGAAATTAATTCTATAGCCCCTTTTGTTTTAAAAGTACCTTACTTTATTTAAAAGTACCTTACTTTTCTTAGCACATCATACATTGTTATTTCTGCCCAAGTTACCATCAGTGAAGATGTTTTAATCCATTTTCATTTCCAACCTTACAAGTTTGTATTATGAGTGTGCCAAATACAGTTTCTTTTGCTTTGAGTTGAATGTAACTTCAGCTACCACAGTGGCCAAAGGGAATTTTCATTCCCTTCCCTTTACTCCATGTTGGAATTAAATTGAATTGGATAGTGAGTTTGTGATTATTTTTCCTTTGTTTGAATACAAATAAGCAGATGTAGAGATTATTTTTATCTATTTAATATGTTAAAAATTGTATATATTTTTATATATTATATTCTCTGGAGAGTACATTTCCTCCCTCATGTTACCGATTATTTGTGGTATACTTAGAAATTCAAGTATTAGTGGATCTATAGGTTTTGTTGAAAAACTATGCACAGATGTAAGTGAATATAAGGCAATGGAACCTAAGTGTTTGTCTAATGTGCTCTACTCATTTTCCAGTGGGGAAGAGTCAGGTTAAACGTAGTCCTTATTGTGTAGTAGTTAGGGGATTTGCAAACCATAGTGTTGACCTGTAAGGACTTTTTATTTTGCACATCATGAATCTTTCAAGTTTGGGGCAGACTTAATTTTATCAAAAAAAAATTTTAAATAAGAGAGCTTGCTAGAGTTTAGCAAGGCTGTTTTTTAGATTACATTTTAAATGTGCCTTTTGTGTTTTTGCTGGATAAGTTTTTTTGCCAGTCAGAAATTGTTCAGAGTGCATGAGACATAATTTGGCTGGGTGCTGATTTATGGTCTTTTATTTGATGACACCAGCTTTATTTATTTTTATTTGCAATCAGCGGGGAATTTTTTTTTTTTTTTTTGCTTTCCTAAGTGCTGTTTAATAGGATTCACACTTGCATTCTATTATCAATTAATAGACTTTCTACTAAAGTCCATTAATTAAGAGTTAATTAAAGTCCATTAATTAAATCCAGTAAGAAGCATTCATTTTATTATAGTTTTCCCTATGACTTATGAATCTTTCTTAATCTTAACCTTTAGTGTTGAATAGTGATGTAAACCTCTCCATCCACTCGAGACAGAAGGAAGTGGGTTTAACTTCTTAGCACTGTTTAGTTTGGCAATTGGAGAAGACCTCTCTGTTCATGTACCCACCTCATTATTCTTCATCGAGCAATACTATTTGTTTGAAAAAGAATTGCAGGGTGTGTGACTATATTTCCTTAATTTCTAGAACATCTATTACTTTGAAACATCTTACCTGGTAAATCTTTCTTTTTCATTTTTGGGTTGATACTGGATCCCTTATCATGATTCAGTTTTTAGAGAACCTTTTTAGATGTTCAATTTTCAACTTTTCTTAATTTAATATCATAGCTGAACTTTAAAACTTTATATTTATTATACATTTCCTTAATAATTTTAGGACTTGATTAGATTTATTCTGGACATGGTACAACTAGACTCCTGTTAATCAGTGTAATTTAATTAACATTTTATTTTTTTTTCTTTGTCATTTTTTTATTAGTTGTTCAAAACATTACAAAGTTCTTGACATATCATATTTCATACATTTAACTCAAGCAGATTATGAACTCCCATTTTTACCCTATATACATATTGCAGATTCACATCGGTTACACATCCACTTTTTTACCTACTGCCATACGAGTGTATGTTGTATTCTGCTGCCTTTCCTATCCTCTACTACACCCCCTCCCCTCCCCTCCCCTCCCCTCCCTTCCCTTCCCATCTTCTCTCCCTACCCCATCTACTGTAATTCATTTCTCTCTCTTGTTTTTTTCCCCTTTCCCCTCACTTCCTCTTATATGTAATTTTGTATAACAATGAGGGTCTCCTTCCTTTACCATGCAATTTCCCTTCTCTCTCTCTTTCCCTCCCCCCCTCATCCCTGTTTAGTGGTGATCTTCTTCTCATGCTCTTCCTCTCTATTCTGATCTTGTTTGCTCTCCTTATATCAAAGAAGACATTTGGCATTTATTTTTTAGGGATTGGCTAGCTTCACTTAGCATAATCTGCTCTAGTGCCATCCATTTCCCTGCAAATTCCATGATTTTGTCATTTTTTAGTGCAGACTAATACTCCATTGTGTATAAATGCCACATTTTTTAAATCAATTTATCTATTGAAGGGCATCTAGTTTGGTTCCACAGTCTAGCTATTGTGAATTGTGCTGCTATGAACATTGTTGTAGCAGTGTCCCTATAGCACGCTCTTTTAAGGTCTTTAGGGAATAGTCCAAGAAGGGGAATAGCTGGGTCAAATGGTGGTTCCATTCCCAGCATTCCAAGGAATCTCCATACTGCTTTCCAAATTGGCCGCACCAATCTGCAGTCCCACCAGCAATGTACAAGTGTACCCTTTTCCCCACATCCTCGCCAGCACTTGTTGTTGTTTGACTTCCTAATGGCTGCCAATCTTACTGGAGTGAGATGGTGTATTAGGGTGGTTTTCATTTGCATTTCTCTGACTGCTAGAGATGGTGAGCATTTTTTCATGTACTTGTTGATTGATTGTATGTCCTCCTCTGAGAAGTGTCTGTTCTGGTCCTTGGCCCATTTGTTGATTGGGTTATTTGTTATCTTATTGTTTAATTTTTTGAGTTCTCTGTATACTCTGGATATTAGGGCTCTATCTGAAGTGTGAGGAGTAAAAATTTGTTCCCAGGATGTAGGCTCCCTATTTACCTCTCTTATTGTTTCTCTTGCTGAGAAAAAACTTTTTAGTTTAAGTAAGTCCCATTTGTTGATTCTTGTTATTAACTCTTGTGCTATGGGTGTCCTATTAAGAAATTTGGAGCCCGACCCCACAATATGTAGATCAGAGCCAACTTTTTCTTCTATCAGACGCAGAATCTCTGATTTGATATCAAGCTCCTTGATCCATTTTGAGTTAACTTTTGTGCATGGCGAGAGAAAGGGATTCAGTTTCATTTTGTTGCATATGGATTTCCAGTTTTCCCAGCACCATTTGTTGAAGATGCTATCCTTCCTCCATTGCATTTTAGCCCCTTTATCAAATATAAGATGGTTGTAACTTTGTGGATTAGTCTCTGTGTCCTCTATTCTGTACCATTGGTCCACCCGCCTGTTTTGGTACCAGTACCATGCTGTTTTTGTTACTATTGCTCTGTAGTATAGTTTAAAATCTGGTATTGCTATACCGCCTGATTCACACTTCCTGCTTAGGGTTGCTTTTGCTATTCTGGGTCTTTTATTTTTCCATATGAATTTCATGATTGGTTTATCTATTTCTACAAGAAATGTCATTGGTATTTTGATTGGCATTGCATTGAACCTATAGAGAACTTTTGGTAATATCGCCATTTTGATGATGTTAGTTCTGCCTATCCATGAACAGGGTATATTTTTCCATCTTCTAAGATCTTCTTCTATTTCTCTCTTTAGGGTTTTGTAGTTTTCATTTTATAAGTCTTTCACCTCTTTTGTTAGGTTGATTCCCAAGTATTTTATTTTTTTTTGAGGATATTGTGAATGGGGTGTTTTTCCTCATTTCCATTTCAGAAGTTTTGTCACTGATATACAGGAATGCCTTTGACTTATGCGTGTTAATTTTATATCCTGCCACTTTGCTGAATCATTTATTAGTTCTAATAGTTTCTTTGTAGACCCTTTGGGTCTTCTAGGTATAGAATCATGTTGGCCGCAAATAGTGAAAATTTAAGTTCTTCTTTTTCTATTTTTATGCCTTTAATTTCTTTCGTCTCTCTAATTGCTCTGGCCAGTGTTTTGAGGACTATATTGAATATAAGTGGTGATAGAGGGCATCCCTGTCTTGTTCCAGATTTTAGAGGGAATGCCTTCAATTTTTCTCCATTCAGAATGATGCTAGCCTGAGGCTTAGCATAGATAGCTTTTACAATGTTGAGGTAAGTTCCTGTTATCCCTAGTTTTTCTAGTGTTTTGAACATAAAGGGATGCTGTACTTTGTCGAATGCTTTTTCTGCGTCTATCGAGATGATCATATGGTTCTTATCTTTAAGTCTATTGATGTGAATAATATTTATTGATTTCCGTATATTGAACCATCCTTGCATCCCAGGGATGAATCCTACTTGATCATGGTGCACAATTTTTTTGATGTGTTTTTGTATCCGATTCACCAGAATTTTATTGAGGATTTTTGCATCTAGCTTCATTAGTGATATTGGTCTGTAGTTTTCTTTCTTTGAGGTGTCTTTGTCTGGTTTCGGAATCAGGGTGATGTTGGCCTCATAGAATGAATTTGGAAGGGCTCCCTCTTTTTCTATTTCCTGAAATAACTTGAAAAGTATTGGTTTTAATTCTTCTTTAAAGGTTTTGAAAAACTCCGCTGTATACCCATCCGGTCCTGGGCTTTTCTTGGTTGGTAGTCCTTTGATTGCTTCTTCTATTTCATCCATTGATATTGGTCTGTTCAAATTGTGTGTATCCTCCTGATTCAGTCCGGGCAAATCATATGACTTACGAAATTTATCGATGTCTTCTATTTTATTGGAATATAGGGTTTCAAAATAATTTCTAATTGTCTTCTGTATTTCTGTAGCATCTGTTGTGATATTTCCTTTTTCATATCGTATGTTAGTAATTTGAGTTCTCTCTCTTCTTCTCTTCGTTAGCATGGCTAAGGGTCTGTCGATCTTATTTATTTTTTCAAAGAACCAACTTTTAGTTTTGTCAATTTTTTCAATAGTTTCTTTTATTTCAATTTCATTGATTTCCGCTCTGATTTTAATTATTTCTTGCCTTCTGCTATATTTGCTGTTGTTTTGTTCTTCCTTTTCTAGGGCTTTGAGATGAAGTGTGAGCTCATTTTTTTGTTGGTTTTTTCTTTTTTTGAGGAATGACCTCCAGGCAATGAATTTCCCTCTTAAAACTGCTTTCATTGTGTCCCATAGATTGCGATATGTTGTGGCTGTATTTTCATTTGTCTCTAAGAATTTTTTGATTTCCTCCTTTATGTCTTCTGTAACCCATTGATCATTCAGTAATGTATTGTTCATTTTCCATGAGATGTATGATTTTTCCTTCCTTCTTTTATCGTTGATTTCCAGTTGCATTCCATTATGATCAGATAAAATGCATGGTATTATCTCCACCCCTTTATATTTACTGAGGATTGCCCTATGGCATAATATATGGTGTATTTTTGAGAAGGATCCATGTGCTACTGAGAAAAAAGTATATCCACTTGATGATGGTTGATATATTCTATATATGTCAGTTAAGTCTAGGTTATTGATTGTGATATTGAGTTCTATAGTTTCTTTATTCAACTTTTGTTTGGAGGATCTGTCCAATGGTGAGAGAGGAGTGTTGAAGTCACCCATAATTATTGTGTTGTGGTCTATTTGATTCTTGAACTTGAGGACAATTTGTTTTATGAACATCGCAGCACCATTATTTGGTGCATAAATATTGATAATTGTTGTGTCTTGTTGGTGAATGGTTCCTTTTAACAGTATATAATGTCCTTCCTTATCCCTTTTGATTAACTTAGTCTTGAAGTCGATTTTATTCGATATGAGGATGGCCATCCCTGCTTGCTTATGAGGACCGTGTGCGTGGTATGTTTTTTCCCAACCTTTCACCTTCAGCCTGTGTATGTCTTTTCCAATCAGATGTGTCTCCTGGAGGCAGCATATTGTTGGATTTGTTTTTTTTAATCCATGTTACCAGCCTATGTCGCTTTATTGGTGAGTTTAAGCCATTTACGTTTAAAGTTACTATTAATATATGATTTGTACTTCCAGCCATGTTTGATTATTTATCTTTTTTTTTAAATTTGGTTTGTTTCTCCATAATTAGCTTTCCCCCTGCTCTCTGGCTTACTGAGGTACTTCCCACTGTTGGTTTTGGTTATTGTTTTTCATTTCTTCCTTGTGTAGTGTTTTGCTCAAGATGCTTTGCAATGCTGGTTTTCTGGCTGCAAATTATTTTAACTTTTGTTTATCATGAAAGATTTTTATTTCGTTGTCGTACCTGAAGCTTAATTTTGCTGGGTACAAAATTCTTGGTTGGCATCCATTGTCTTTCAGTGTTTGAAATATGTTGTTCCAGGATCTTCTCGCTTTCAGCGTCTGTGATGAAAAATCCGTTGTTAACCTTATTGGTTTACCCCTGAATGTAATCTGCCTCCTTTATCTTGTAGCTTTTAATATTTTCTCTTTGTTCTGTATATTGGATATCTTCATAACAATGTGTCTTGGCGTTGGTCTACTGTGATTTTGTATGCTCGGTGTCCTGTATGCATCTACAATTTGTACATCCATTTCCTTTTTTATGTCTGGAAAGTTTTCTATAATTATTTCATTCAACAGCTTGTTCACTCCCTTGGTTTGAACCTCTATGCCTTCCTCTATCCCGATGACTCTTAAGTTTGTTTTTTTTTGTTATCCCATATCTCTTGGATGTTTTTCTCGTGATTTTTTTACCAGCCTTCCTGAGTTGGCTAGACTCTTTTCAAGATGATATATTTTGTCTTCATTATCTGACATTCTTGCTTCTACTTGCTCCACTCTGTTTGTGATACTCTCATTTGAGTTTTTAATTTGGTTTATAGTTTCCTTCATTTCTAAAATTATTGTTTGAGTTTTTTAATAATCTCTATCTCCTGATAAAGATGCTTATTTGCTTCTTTTATTTGCTTGTGTATTTCATTTTCAACGAGTTCTTTCATTGTTTAATTTGCTGTCTCATATCCTCTTTAAGATTCCATTCCATCTGTCTAAGGTATTCTTTGAGTTCTTTATTTGGCCATTTTTCTGATGCCTCTAGGTCCTCCTGTATATTTAGGTTGTCCTGCATTGTTTGTACTCCTTTTCTTCCTTGCTTTTTCATGCTGCTTATGTTGCTTCTTGCTCTGTTTGACTGCTAAGTTACTGTTTACTCCTATAAATTTATTTGGTTTTGTGTGTCTCTTGGGTCTCTCTTTTGTGATGCGAGACTATGACTAGAGATGATGAGTTTTGTTGCACTTTAGTGTAGATTCATTCGTTTCATAAACTGTGTACGGATTCTGATGGCATATAGTGGTCTGCGGTTTGGTCTTGGGACTTATATTTAGGTTGAATGATGTGATGATATTGAGGTTGGTATCTCTTGGCAACCTTGGAAGGTTGCTCTACTGATGAGGGATATTAACAGGAGAATGGTCTGGAGTATTTGGGGGAAGTTAAGGTCTTGGTAGCACTATATAACGTCCCGGAACATAGACCTATACATATTTAGTAAATTACACATAAACAGCGTCGTACTGCTTGGGAGGAAAGGTATTAGAAGGGAAGGGAAGAAGTCACTAAAGAGAATGAGATTAAACAGAATTCAAGGAAAGGAGAATAAGGAAATTGAAAAGAAATGAAAAGACAAAAGAAAAAAATAGAAAATAAAAAAAGAAAAAATTAAAAAAATCATCAAAAAAAGTGAAAATAAAAAATACAAAAAATACAAAAAATATTTTAAAAAATTAAAAAAGAAAAAAAATAAAATTAAAAATTAAAAAAAAATTAAAAAATGCAGTCTTAGAGTTCGATTAACTTCTCTTCAGTAGGTGGAGCTGTGCCCAAGCTTCTCCTCTCAGTGCGGGGGAACCAATCACTGTGCAGCAGCTCCTCCTGAGACTGGGCGGGTCTCCACTCCTGAGTGCCTCGGGCCGTTTCTTGTGTCTAGTCACCTCGCCACTGGCCCCATTCACAGGTGACGCTCACCACAATACTGGTTACGCGCCAGTTCTGCTGCTCACGGGAGCCCTATTTTCTTGAACAACTGGGTACTCTCTCCGTGCTTGCCTGTCCCTTAGCCCCTAAGGTTGTGGAGCTTGGGGCTGAGAGCCCTCAGCGTATTTTGCTTGCCCTCCGGTAGCCACGCCCCCGGGAGCTTGTGCAAGAGACCTCAGTTGTCAGCACTGGTGGGAGCGGTAGCCAGGGGGTCCCACGCCACTCCTGAATCCCTTGGTCTGACTATCGCGCTCACAGGAGAGCTGGGAGGGGCCCTTGAGGTTTCCCTGCTGTTTGGAGGTGGGGCTAGGGGGTTATACACCTGCCGCCGCTTGTTTCAATGAAGTTATCTCCTCTGCCGCATTCTGGTGACGTCAGTTCTCTACCATGTTGGTATCCCATGTGAATGGCAGCATTTCGTTCCCTTTGCCGGGTGATCAAAGCAACGGGTGGGTCCTGACCGGCCCTGCCAAGCCCCGTCTCAATCCTGTTGCCACTGCCTATGAAGGCTCGGTTGGTATTTACCTCCACATGATTTGGCGGGACCAGGACCGACAAGCAGTTTATGCGGGGTCGTTTAGCACTGAGCCAGAGCAGTTTGTCTGCGAGACGCAGGCGAACGGGAGCCTGAATTTGGCCGTTATTGGCTTGGTGTGTGTTCTGAGAGGAGCAGGCTATTCGCCCCAGATCCACATTAGCTCAGCAATGCCTAGTGATCTTGAGCAAACAGCATTTAGATGATTTAAGACTCCCTATGCCCACACAGCTGGAGAGGTCAGAGACTTGATACCTCCGTGCCCGCCGCCATGTTGGATCTCCATGTCTGTTTCATTCTACTATCTTTCCTATCCCCACAACCCCTCCCCTCCTCTCCCATCACTTCCCTCTACCTAATCTAAGGTAATACTGTTCTTCCCTAGTGCCCCCACTTTATTGTGAATTAGCATCCACATATTAGAGAAAATATTTGGCCTTTAGTTTTGTGGGACTGAGTTATTTCGCTTAGCATGATATTCTCCAACTCCAACCATTGACTGGCAAATGCCATAATTTTACTCTGCTTTAAAGCTGAGTAATAGTCCATTGAGTATGTATGCCACATTTTCTTTATTCATTCATCTATTGAGGAACACCTAGGTTTGTTCCATAGTCTAGCCATTGTGAATTGAACTGCTATAATATTGATGTGGCTGTGTCACTATAGTATGCTGATTTTAAGTCCTTTAGGTATAAACTGAGGAGTGGGATAGCTGGGCCAAATGGTGGTTCCCAGTTTTCTGAGGAATCTCCATACTGCTTTCCACAGTGGTTGCACCAATTTGCAGTCCCACCAGCAATGTATGAGTATACCTTTTCCCCCCATATCCTTGTCAACATTTATTGTTGCCTGTATTCTTGATGATTGCCATTCTAACAGGAGTGAGATGAAATCTTAGAGTAGTTTTGATTTGCATTTCTCTAATTGATAGAGATGTTGATCATTTTTTCATATATTTGTTGATCAATTGTATTTCTTCTTCTGTGAAGTGTCTGTTCAGTTCCTTAGCCCATGTATTGTTGGGTTATTTATTTATTTTTTTGGCATTAAGTTTTTTGAATTCTTTTTGTATTCTAGACATTAATGCTTTATTGAAGGTTCATGTGGTAAAGATTTTCTCCCAAAGGCTCTCTCCTCACTTTATTGTTTTCTTTGCTGAGAAGAAGCTTTTTAATTTGAATCCATCCCAGTTATTATTGATTTTACTTCTTGTGCTTTAGGAGTCTTATTAAGGAAGTCAGATCCTAGGCCAATGTGGTGAAGATTTGGGCTTAATTTTTCTTTTATTAGGCGCAGAGTCTCTGTTCTATTGCCTAAGTCTTTGATCCACTTTGAGTTGATTTTTGTGCAGAGTGACAGATAAGAGGTTTAGTTTTATTTTGCTACATATCATTTCCAGTTTTGCCAGCACCATTTATTGAATAGACCATCTTTTCTCCAGGGAATGTTTTTGGCACCTTTGTCTAACATGACATAACCAAATTCATGTGGGTTTGTCTCTGTGTCCTCTATTCTGTACCATTGATCTACAGGTCTACTTTTGTGCCAATTCCATGCTGTCTTTATTACTATAGCTCTGTAGTATAGTTTAAGGTCTGGTATTGTGATGCCTCCTGCTTCACTTTTCTTGCTAAGAATTGCTTTGGCTATTCTGGGTCTCTTATTTTTCCAAATAAATTTTATGATTGCATTTTCTAATTCTATGAAAAATGTCATTGGGATTTTAATAGGAATTGCATTAAATCTGTATAACACTTTGGTAGTATGGCTATTTTGACAATATTAATTCTGCCTATCCAGGAGCATGGTCCATCTTCTGAGGTTTTCTCTAATTTCTTTCTTTAGTTTTCATTGTAGAGGTCTTTCACCTCTTTTGTTAGGCTTATTCCCAGGTATTTTATTTTTTGTGAGGCTATTGTGAATGGAGTAGTTTTCCTAATTTCTCTTTCAGTGGATTGTTCTCTGATGTATAGGAATGCATTTGATTTATGGGTGTTGATTTTATATCCTGCTACTTTACTGAATTCATTTATTAGTTCTAGAAGTTTTGTGGTGGAATTTTTTGCATCTCCTAGATTAGAATCATGTCACCAACAAATAGGGATAGTTTGAGTTCTTCTTTACCTATTTGTATCCCTTTAATTTCTTTCATCTATCTAATTGTTCTGGCTAGAATTTCAAGGATGATGTTGAATAGAAGTGGTAAAAGAGGACATCCTTGTCTTATTCCAGTTTTTAGCAGGAATGCTTTCATTTTTTCTCCATTTTGCATGATGCTGGCCTTGGGTTTAGCATATAGAGCTTTTACAATATTGAGGTATGTTCCTACTATCCCTAGTTTTTCTAGTGTTTTGGATATGAAGGTGTATTATATTTTGTCAAATGCTTTGTCTTCATCTATTGAGATGATCATAGATTCTTGTTTTTAAGTCTATTCATATGATGTATTACATTTATTGACTTCCTTATGTTGAACGTACTCTGTATCCCTGGGATGAATCCCACTTGATCATGGTGCACTATCTTTTAAATATGTTTTTGTATGTGATTTGCCAGAATTTCATTGAGAATTTTTGCATTAGGGATAATGGTCTGAAGTTTCTTTCCTTGATGTATCTTTGTCTGGTTTTTGTATCAGTGTGATATTAACCTCATAGAGTAAGGTTCTTTACTTTTCTATTTCATGGAATACTTTGAGGAGTATTGGTATTAATTCTTTTTTTGAAAATCTTACAGAACTTGGCTGCAAATCCATCTGGACCTGGGCTTTTCTTGATTGGTAGGCTTTTGATAATGCTTTCTGTTTCATTCTTGAAATTGATCTATATCTATTTAAATCATGTATGACCTCCTCATTTAGTTTGGGTAGGTCATATGTCTCTAGAAATTTGATGATTTTTTTTCAATATTTTCTGTCTTATTAGAGTGTAAATTTTTAAAATAATTTCTAATTATCTCCTGTGTTTCAGATGTGTTTGTTGTGATATTTCCTTCTTTATCTTGTATTTTAGTAATTTGAGTTTTCTCTTTGTTAGCATGGCCAGGGGTTTATCTATTTTATTTATTTTTCTTCAAAGAACCAACTTTTTGTTTTGTCAATTTTTTCTTTTCTTTTTTTTAATACCTCTATTTATTTATTTATTTTTATCTGGTGCTGAGGATCAAACCCAGGGCCTTGCATGCTAGGCAAGTGCTCTAATGATGAGCCACAATTCCAGCCCTTGTCATTTTTTCATTGTTTCTTTTGCTTCAATTTCATAGATTTAAGCTCTGATTTTAATTATTTCCTGTCTTCTACTGCTTTTGGTGTTGATTTGTTCTTCTTTTTCTAGGGCTTTAAGATTTAGTATTAGATCATTTATTTGTTGACTTTTATTCTTTTAATGAATGCACTCAATGCAATAGACTTTCCTCTTAGTATTGCCTTCATAGTGTCCCAGAGACTTTGATATGTTGTATCACTGTTCTGATTTACCTCTAAGAGTTTTTTTTTTTATTTTAATCTTGATTCCTTCTACTGTCCATTCATCATTCAATTATGTATTATTTAGTCTCCATTTATTACAGTAGCTTCTGTTTTTTATTTTATCATTGATTCCTAATTTCATTCCATTGTGGTCTGATAGAACGCAAGGTATTATCTCTGCTTTTTTGTGTTTACTATGAGTTGCTTTGTAGCATAAGATATGGTCTATTTTAGAGAAGGAGCCATGTGCTGCTGAGAAGAAAGTATATTTGCTTGTTGATGGATGAAATATTCTATATCTGTTAAGTCTAAATTATTGAGTGTATTATTTAGTTCTATAGTTTCCTTAGTTTTTGTTTGAAAGATCTGTCCAGTAGTAGGAGAGGTGTATTAAATCACCGAATATTATTGTATTGTGGTCTATTTGACTGTTGAAATTGAGAAGATTTGTTTGATGTACATAGATGCTCCATTGTTTGTGGCATATATATTTATAATTATTATGTCCTGTTTATATATACTTCCCTTAAGAAGTATGAAATGTCCTTCTTTGTCTCTTCTGATTAACTTTGTTTTGAAGTCTACTTTATCTGAAATGAGAATGGAAACCCTTGCTTGTTTACACAATCCATATGAATGATAAGTTTTTTTCCCATCCTTTAACCTTCAGCTTGTGGATGTATTGCATATTGATGGGTCTTGCTTTTTAAACCAATCTGCCAATCTCTGTCTTGTGATTGATGCGTTTAGGCTATTAACATTTAATGTTATTATTGAGATATGATTTGTATTCCCTGTCATTTTGATTTGTTTCTGCTTTTTGATTTATCTTAGTTTATCATTTGGTTGAATATCACTTTAGTGTAGACCCTCCCTTTGCTGGTTTTCATTTTTTTTTCACTTCATCTTCATGTAATATTTTGTTGAGAATGCTCTGTAGTGTAGACTTTCTAGTTGTGAATTCTTTTAATTTTTTTCTGATCATGAAATGTTTTAATTTCATTTTCAAATCTGAAACTTAATTTTACTGGATATAAAATTCTTGGTTGGCATCCATTTTCTCAGAGCTTGAGATATGTTATTCCAAGACCTCCTAGCTTTGAGGGTCTGGGCTGAGAAATCAGTTGAGATCCGAATTGGTTTCCCCCATATATAATTTGATTTTTTTCTCTCACAGCCTTTAAGATTTTATCTTTATTCTGTATGTTAGTCATTCTCATTATAATGTGTCTTGGTGAGGGTCTGCTGTAATTTTATACTTTTGGGGGTCCTATAAGCCTCTTGTATTTGGTTTTCTATTCTATTCTTTAGGTTTGGGAAATTTTCTGCAATTATATCATTGAAAAGATTTTGCATTCCTTTGGTTTGTATCTCTGATCCTTCATCTATTCTGATAACTCTTAAATTTGGTCTTTTTATGTTATCCCATAATTCTTGGATGTTCTGTTCATGGTTTCTTATCATCTTCTCCCTATGTTCAACTCTACTTTCAAGGTTATATATTTTGTCTTCATTGTCTGAGATTCTGTCTTCCAAGTGGTCTAATGTGTTGGTGATGCTTTGTATTGAATTTATAATTTGGTTTATCGATTCCTTCATTTTGAGAATTTCTCCTTTTCTTTCACAATCTCTAACTCTTTATTGATGTGGTCTTTCACTTCCTGTATTTTTTCTTTGATTTCACCCTTTATACTATCCTTTATTTCACATATCAGTTCAACTATGTACAATCTGAACTCCTTCTTGGACATTTCTTGTACTGTGTTATTGGTGGCTTCTGTTGTTGAAGCATCTTGGTTTATTTGGGGTGTTTTATTCCCTTGTGTTTTCACGTTGTTAGTGTGTTTTCGCATCTAAATGTATGGATCTAAGTCAGGATAAATTCTACCCTGTAGACCTATTGTGTCCCTGAATGTTTCCAGCACTTTGCCTTTACTGGTAAGACAAATATCAATGAACACATTATATAACCTTAAACCTAATAACTTCCACTAAAGTTTGTGCTGCTTTCTTGCATTGAACCAAAATGATGAGTTCAATATCTATCTATAGTACAAACAGAATATTTGTTAAAATGATTTATGATTTCAAATGGTGGATGAGAGAACAGTGGTAGTGTAGTATGCAGTATTCATGAGGGAGGAAGATAGGAGCTAGAAGTAAAAATTCACGGGAAGAAGGAAGAGTAGCAGACAGAGATTGGCTGTTGGTTGAAGAAAAGCTGGAAAGAAAATAGATGAGAGAGGAAGAATATGAACAAAGGGAAAAAATAAAGACATAAGAATACAACAAAAATGCAAAATACCAGTCATATATTATTGTTCTACACATACTGATGCATAAAAAACATTCTGTTCCAAATATGGTAGAAAGATTAGTGAATCAAAAATAACATAAATTAAGTCTTGCTGGAAAGTCAAACTGTCTCTGTCAGTGTTCAACAGTTTCTCAGCCCTGTCTCTGACATCTCTTGTGATCACCAAACCTAGATCAGCCCTTGCAAACCCATCTCTGTCCCACAGATCTGGGCTTCAGATACCTCACTGGCCACACTGCAGTTCCAAGATCTCAATGCTGCTCCTACTTGCAGAGAGTCCACCAGGGATACACTCATGCAAAGCAGCAACCCTGAGATGCAGCAGGAGCAGGAGAATGGCCATCAGCACTCTCAGCAGGAAGACTCCAGGCTCCTCCAAACCTGCAGGCACCCCCACACAGGTCCAGCTAGAGTCCCCAGACAGGGGCTCCTGTGATGGTAAACCCACTAGCACCCAGGCCCCCTGCCCTGGCTGGTGTTCCAAAATGGGTGCAGCCACATGCAACCAAACCTGGAGTCTCCCCCGAAGCAGTCCTCTAGGCTGTGGTAGCAGTGGTAGTGGTAGTGGTTGTTGGCAACAGGCAGCGGGTCATCAGTAGTGGTGACTGCAGAGGCAGCTACACCTGCAGCTGTGGGGGCATTTTCTCTAGGCGATTTCCAGGGGTCAGCAGCAGTGTCAGCTTCAGTTGCATCTAAGGCAGTAGTTTTTTCTGTGGCAGTAGCACCCAGAAAGAAGACCTCCAGGCTATCTCAGGCTGGCAACGGGGAAATCGGAGACAGTAGCAATGGCAGTAGTGGTGCAGGTGGCAGTTGATTGAGAGAAGACTTCCAGTTCAGCAGCAGCCACCATGAAGGTAGTGACAGAATTCACTACCAAGGTAAGGGAGGCCTTGCCTCGAGGTCTCTGACTTCTGCTGCAGCCCAGAAAGAAACCTCTAGGAGATCTCAGGCTGGCAGCAGAGGAATCAGAGGCAGCAATCTCAAGTGCTTTTAATTCATTATTTTTTTGAATACTCACAACTATAAGAGGTAGTCTCATTTTTCAAATGAGAATATTGAAGCTTAGGGAAATTAATTTGCCCAAATTCACACACCTGATGTATGGCAGATACTGTTCTTTTCACTCATTAGAACTTGGACAAGTTGTAATGTTTATCCCTTTTTATTTATTGACAAATATAAAAATTTGTTTCGCTTTTATTGTGAGAAAAGTTATCCATGTTGCAGAATTCATTAGAATAATGAAATAGAGATTGTTTCTATTGCCAGCTAGGATAGATGGCAATAGAAACAATTGCCTAATGCTGAGTTCACAAAATCTGACTATTCCAATAACTTAAGAAAACAACAAAGATAACACACAAACACACAGAAATACCTTTCCAAATCTGTGATGGCTGTCTGACCTTAAGGGTCCATGGAAAGAGAGAGAGCCACTGGAATTCTTTATTCTCATTACTCAGATGAAGACCCTAAGGCCCAGGGAGGTGATTTCTTGAAGTCATTTAGAAAAATGGTGTTGCAGAGTTTTTTTTTTTTTTAATCATTTAAACTTCCTTCAGTTATCAAAAATTCTCATTGTTCTGCTTAGTAAGGCAAGGAGGTAAATTAGTGCATTTTAGAAAACTTTCACCAAAAGTTTAGACAAAAAGCATTTCTTGCTTTAGACTTTTGCTTTCAGTCATAAGGAAAGTAGGACTTAATATTTTGGATATTTGAAAATGACTTAAGATATATAGAAAGAGTTGCAGGAGGGAAGGAGGGAAATAACAGGATAATACCATGGAGCCAGCATGTAATTAAGTGGCAAATCATGTGGTACCATTTTATCAAATGACAGCTATATCCCAAAAAAGATTTTCCTGCAATATCAGTAGTTATTATGTTGTAAAATTTTCATGCCCAAGTATGAAATGCTGATTCTATATACCCCTTTTAGGAATTTACAGCTGGTATTAATTTATTAAAGTCTCTGAAAATCTCTGTAGTAGAGAAACATGTTCAATATAGTTTAAGCCAGAGTATCCAAATTTTATTTGAAATGGAATCTCTGAAAATATTCTAGAGAAGTTCTATGTAAATTCAGAGTAAAAATAAAATGCTGATAGGGATTCAGAGGGTTAGGCGGCTGAGTGGTAGATCAGCACGCCTGAGCAGAGCTTATGAAGGACTTGGTATTAGAACCAGGTCTTTCAGAATGGGTAAGGTATGAATACACAGAGAGGAACAGGGATGAGCAAAAGTGTGGAATTAGGAATGAGCACCAGTCCTGACACTCAGTTTGTGCTCAGTAAATTTGTTTAATGTGTGAATATGTGAGTGAAAACATGATTTTTGTGGAAGTAGTAGGCATTGGCTTGCTTAGAATGAGAATGTTGGAAGAGGTAGAAATAAAGTTGAAGACCCATCAGATTATAGGGTGCCAAGATGAATATTCAGGACTTGATCCAATGGGGAACTCTTTTTGGTTCTTAGGCAGACGATGACACAGTAGAAATAGTGTTTGGGAACAATAACCTGAGAGTGGTGTGGAGCCAGGCAAGGGAAGGAAAAGACCAAAAATACAGTGAAGAGCAAAGAGCCTAAGAAAGTGATGCTAACCTCTGTGGGTAGAAAGTAGGTCACATACAGGTTTTTGTACATACCTAAGTCAAAGCACTAATGAGGTCTTTTTAAATATAAGAAATAAGGTAGACTATTCCACCTCAGTCATCTCTGATATTTTGAAAAACAGTGGGATAGTGAAATATTTATTATTAGACCAGGTAGAAAAAAATATTCTTAGAGACAGGAAACTTGCTGAAAGGAAACAGCATGTTCTACTCAGAAACTTGTAATGCCTTTTATATTAAAATATATCTGTCCCTTATTATGTTTGCAGAAGTTGGAATTCCAGATAAATTCCTCAGTCAGGACATGTCACTAGCTTGAGTTCCTGGAGTGGTACTGATGCTGGCTTTTCAAGTGTTTTTGTTGTCTTCATATTGAAGAACAGTTTATATGAATAAGCATGTAATTTCTCATTACACATCTTATTTATGCCCCAAACTCCAACTCTTCCTACATCCCTTTTCTTAAGGAAAGTAGACTAAAATAGTACTCAGTCAAATGTTTAGATGCTTACTTCATTCTGCATTTGAGTTATTGGTTGTTTTCCATTTGCTCTGTTTAGGTACCTTCATTTGCTCTTAGGCTAGACAAAGATTCATTTTCCTTTTGGATGAAATACTTCCTAGAACAGTTATAAAAATCAACTGAAATAAAACACTTCACATAACTATGAAATTCCAGTAGCATTCTTTTTTTTTTTTTTTAAATAATGACATCCGAATAAGACATATTATATTTAAGGTCATTATTACCTTGAATGCTCAGATTCATTTAAAAAGTCATCTTTGAATGCTTTATTCTGTATTTCATTTGTTCTCTTTACCTTTATAATTCAGTTTTTAACGTATGTTTCCTAGGGAATTTTCCAGTAGGCCTTAAACCATCTACTACATTCCACAGTCCACCCTTTCCGTATCTCTTTGCTTTTGGAAAGCACATATATTAGTATTTTGTTTACATGATTAGTATTTTGTGTTTGTTTAGCTTACTTCATCTGGGTTCTCAATTGTTATACTTGTCTTTTTGCAAGAGGCAAGGTTTGAAGACTATCTGCCTCAGTTTTTCTCAACTGTGGCAGATAAGAATCTCCAGGAGAGCTTTAAAAAATTCACGTTTTAGCTGGGTCAAATGGTGGTTCCATTCCCAGCTTTGCAAGGAATCTCTATACTGCTTTCCAAATTGGCTGAACCAATTTGCAGTCCCACCAGCAGTGTACAAGTGTACCCTTTTCCCCACATCCTCGCCAGCACTTGTTATTGTTTGACTTCATAATGGCTGCCATTCTTACTGGAGTGAGATGGTATCTTAGGGTGGTTTTGATTTGCATTTCTCTGACTGCTAGGGATGGTGAGCATTTTTTCATGTACTTGTTGATTGATTGTATGTCCTCCTCTGAGAAGTGTCTGTTCAGGTCCTTTGCCCATTTGTTGATTGGGTTATTTGTTTTCTTATTGTTTAATTTTTTGAGTTCTTTGTATACTCTGGATATTAGGGCTCTATCTGAAGTGTGAGGGGTAAATATTTGTTCCCAGGGTGTAGGCTCCCTGTTTACCTCTCTTATTGTTTCTCTTGCTGAGAAAAAACTTTTTAGTTTGAGTATGTCCCATTTGTTGATTCTTGATTTTAACTCTTGTGCTATAGGTGTCCTATTAAGGAATTTGGAGCCCGACCCCACAAGATGGAGATTAGGGCCAACTTTTTCTTCTATTAGATGCAAAATTTCTGGTTTGATTCCTAGCTCCTTGATCCATTTTGAGTTAACTTTTGTGCAAGGTGAGAGAAAGGGATTCAGTTTCATTTTGTTGCATATGGATTTCCAGTTCTCTCAGCACCATTTGCTGAAGATGCTATCCTTTCTCCATTGCATGCTTTTGGCACCTTTGTCTATACCCAAAAGACCAAAAAAGAGCTTTTGGGTATAGACAAAAGCTACATCAATGTGTTCATAGCAGCACAATTCACAATAGCTAGACTGTGGAACCAACCCAGATGCCCTTCAATAGATGAATGGATAAAAAAAAATGTGGCATTTATACACAATGGAATATTATTCAGCACTAAAAAACAACAAAATCATGGCATTTGCAGGGAAATGGATGGCATTAGAGCAGATTATGCTAAGTGAAGCTAGCCAATCCCTAAAAAACAAATGCAGAATGTCTTCTTTGATATAAGGGGGGCGACTCAAAACAGAGCACTGAGGAAGAGCATGAGAAGAAGATTACCATTAAATAGGGATGAGAGGTGTGTGGGAATGGGAGAGAGAAGGGGAATTGCAAGGAAGATGGTAGGAGACCCTCATTGTTATGCAAAATTACATATAAGATGGTGTGAGAGGGGGGAAGGAAAAAGAGAGAGAGAGAAACATGTCACAGTAGATTGGGTAGAAAGAGGGGAGGGGAGGGGAGGGGGGGATAGGAAGAGCAGCACAATACAATAGACAATGGTATGGCCCTATGTATAAACGTGGCTGTATAACCAATGTGATCCTGCAACCTGTACACGTGGAAAAATAAGATTAAGATTACGTACCCCATTTGAATCAAATGTATGATATGTCAAGATCATTGTAATGTTTTGAGCAACTAATAAAAAAAATTTAAAAAAATTCAAGTTTTCTTAGGTTATGATTTAATTTGTGGAAATAACAGTCTATATAAAATTCAAATTATGAAAGCACTATATGAACATGTGGTAAATGTTTTATATTAGGTTGGAACTAAAATTAAAAGTGTCTTAGAAATTCAGCTGCCAGTGCAATCTCATATTTCTCTCTTGTTTTTTGGTAACAATTTTATAGCAGATTCTTCTTGTGTGCATTTACTATTGTGAGTTTTCTTTCTTTCATTCTTTTTTTTTTTTTTTTTTGGTGCTGAGTTTTGAACACAGGGACTCATGCATACTAAGCACATGTTCTACCACTGAGCTATGCCTCTACCCCCTCGTGACTTACTCTTGATGAATTCAAAGCATACTGACAATAAGTTAACTTTTGGATTCCAGACTTTATAGTCATTCAGTATTTTAAACTATTATACTAGTTCAAAATCTGTATGTCCTTATGTAGTAAACATTGTTAGAATATTAAATATAGATGGAGTATCTGTCTTAAGAAATTTTTTTTAATGTCTTTTCCATCCTTGGTACATAATGTGTGTTCAGTCTTGACATGATATTTTTTTTAAACAGCTGTTCTGAAATTTTAACTATAAATTATTGTTCCATGGCCTGAGACTGTTAGAAAACACGTAAATTCTAGAAACACACCAGCAGAGTCTTGGGTTGGAAGGTGTGGAAAGGGGTGGCAAGAGTCTCTTCTGAACACAGATTTGTTGTGTCCAGGGCTGGAAGGCCAAAAGTGGACACTTGAGCCCTACCTACCAGAAGACAAAGCAACATATTCAGTATGGAATAAACTCCAAATTATATATCCACAGGGCTTTTGCTCTCATGCCTCTTATATCAGCTTTGTTCTGAAAATCTGCTTTTAAAAAAATTTATAGTTGTAGGTGGACAGAATGTCTTTATTTTGTTTATTTTTATGTGGTGCTAGGGATTAAACCCAGTGCCTCACACATGCTAGGCAAGTGCTTTGTTACTGAGCTACAGCCCCAGCCCTGAATATCTTCTTTTGAATATTGCTGCCTGATAGTGATTTGGCTCACTGGTGCCTGAATGAGAAATGTAATTATAACATTTTACATGAACAACTTGAAAAATTGAATTGAATAATTTCATTTTCTCACCTTTTGAGGGCAGAGACCCTGAAAAGGAGTTTCCTGAACAATGAGAAACTAACTATAAAATAGTTTTATCTTCAGTTATAAATTTAAAAACTTTCTGTGTTAAATTCATTTTTCATTACGTACTTATATCATAGTGGAAATATTCTTCTCAGCTTCTGAATTTGAAACTATTCATGAATTCTTTGAGGTCATAAAACAAATTGAGGTCAGTTAAAACAAACGTTTCTCTTCTTGTTTGGATCTCAGATGCACACCTGAAAAAAAATCTTCTTGGCATCTTTGACTGATAAATGGGACAAGAAGGGGATATAAAATATGCTGGTTCAGCAGGATGCCTTGACTGGTGGGGACATTAGAGGGTCCATGGTGACCTGTCCCCAGGAAACCAGAGGGCTGGTGTTTCCAATCATTAATCACCTCAGGAATAGTCGTTTTAAACTCTCAAACCTAATTGGTACAGACTTGGCACACTCTGCCAGGTGGCTGGAGGTTAATGCATTTTCCTGTAGTGAGGGAAAGTGTTCAGGACACTCACAGGCATTTGGTTGTGATGAGCATAAAATTCTAGAAGGAAGTGTGTTTGGAGGGGCTGAGTACATAGGGAAATTTCAGAAATTAAGTTTTATTTTTAAAAACTCAATACCAGAGTCTGATGAGAAATCTAAAGGTGTACAAGATGTCCCACAGACCATTTCAGTTGATAGTTTTAGCTAAGAAAATTACTGTCACCAAGGTTTGTTACTCATAAATCTCATGATATTAGATTCTTTGTAAGCTTATAAACCATATAGCTACATTTTGCCTCCTCAAATGTTATTTTAATTTATGGTTGGCACACTTCCTTAGCTTTGCAGAATTTTCCAATTACACTGAAAATAAATAAACAAACAAACAAGCAAAGAAACAAAAATAAACAGACAAAAAAATAAAAAGAAAGAAAAGACAACCAAAAATCCCACAAACAAACAAAGAATGAAAAACAAACCAAAACCAAACAAGCTAATAAACAAAAACCCCCAAACTAACACAAAAACTGGGAAGGTTGAAAAATTTGATACTGAGTTTTGAAACTGAGATCCAATTTAAGTAACTTGGCTTATGAAAGAATATTTATGCTGAAGAGTAAACTGCAAAACACTTTTGTTGACCATGTGGCAAGTTACAGGCAAATACAAACAAACAAGCAAGCAAACAAAAGGCCCCATACAAATAAAGAACCAGACTTGATGTTCCCATATATTTGACTAATGTCTATTGATTCTTATGAAAAGAAACATATCATTTAGATTTTTCTAGATATATTTATATGTTCCAGAATAAATTGAAATAAATTTGATATTGAAAAATGTTATTCAGTCTCTCATGAATAGTTAGCAGGCTTGTTTCTGACTAAAGAAAGGCTATATTATTCATCTGGATTCATCCTTTTTTTTCCCATGAACTTTTCTCAGTCCACCCTTTTTGGGTGCCTCAGGATTTGATAATTCTCAAATTAACATAGTTGGACAGTTCCACATGGGAGCATCATGAGAACTGGGCCCAGTAAAGATTTGTATGCACAAATATTTTTCAGAATTACTCTCAACACATAAAAATTCAGTTTTTATCTTCTCTAACAACTTGAGTTTTGAAACCTGTAAGAAGAAAACAAAATTCTTGTGTTATACCATTTCATGGTTGTTTACTCATCTTTTAAATATTTTCATATTATATGTGTGTGTGTGTGTGTGTATATATATATGTATATATTATATACACGTATATAATCACTGTTGAAATAAAATAGCAGTTACTTTGTATCTTCCTCCTTATTTTCCTTCTCTCTTTCTAACTTTATAAGAATGTAGATCTGTTCTAACACTACCTAAAATGGTGCTTTTATGCCAGAATTTCATCTCAGGTGCAAAGAATTATACTGCCACAGAATTTTTCTCTGAAGACAGTATCTAAATATGAATTTATTGATTCAAATTTATGGCTACCACCTAAAAACGAATTTCTTTGAAGATGAAATCAATTGTGTAAAGAAACTGTGCCTGTTAGAGAACTTTTATTTTCTCTCTAAAATTCCTGGGGAAAAATTATAGCAGAAAATTATGAGATATGCTCAATGAAGGATGAAAAATACAATGACAATAAACAGCCAATTTATATACTTCACCAAAGGAATCAATTTATATGTAATTTTTAACTTTAGATTCAATTACTGCATCTTGAAATTTTGTTAGGATCCTTATATCTACTCAGCAAAATAGAAATCATTTTGAAAAACTTACTCCATATTTCCCTTAAAATATGGGTTTTGGATTTTCTTAGGTTTTCTTACTTTTACTGAGATGTTTTCCCTTAAGACATGAAAAATGACTTTCTAACTTTGAACTTGCAATCTGAGTCACAGCAGGGCAGAATATAAAGCAGCTGAAAACACGTGTGTGCATTCCTTCCCCATGCAGAATTCTTTATTCTGCAGATTCCTGTCACTAAAGAATTTGGCTAAATACAAAGACCCTCAGGTAGAAACAGGCTGTAAAGAGCCACCCAGTTGGTGAGTGAGCTGGAGCCAGCCAAGCACTTGTACCAGTAATCTTGGAAAGGCCAGTAGTTAACGCCTCCAGCTCAGGCTAGGAAATTGTTTCTTGGACTACGAGCAGGTTGAAAATAGTAAGATAAATAGAGGAGTGGGGATATGTGTTAAGATCTTCTGTCCTGTTAAAATTAGCAAGGATGCTTAGTGTTTTATTCATTATAATGAAGAGATCAGCAGCTGAGGCATTCGTCTTTGCAACGTGAATATTTGCAATATTATTTAATGATGATATAATAATGTGAGTCATTGATAGTATCTAACTCAGTTCAATTTCATTAACTCGACAAGTATAACATTAAAATTGGAGACTTTATAGCAAAATATCAAATGTGAGGTCAAAAAATGAAGGTGAATTTCAAGGTCCCAGCCCACATCCTATTCCTATGATTGTAATTTGCACTTTTATAGTACCCTTGAATCAAGGACTGCTCAATAATTTTATGAATATATCTAATATTGTGAAGCTTATAGGCTGTAGTAAATTTATACTAGCATTTGGGCCATCTGTTCAGAGTTCTGGAGTTTTCCTATTTTATGTTTGTTGATTGCTACTAAGGCCCCCAGAGATGAGTGGTGAGGCTTGCATTTTAATCCTATATATTTTTGTTATAACATAGGAAGGAGAATTGGCCCTAAATCATGGTAATGGTAAAGTAGCAGAGAGTAGAAGCTATGACTCATAGTTCATTTGCTGAACCTCTGAAACAACATTTCATCAGGTAAACCAGGAAAACGACTTTTATTGGAAAGTCAAATAGAATACCAAGTTGGTTTTATATCATTTTTATACATCATATTTTATGGTATGAGGTCACAGTGCTTATTTGCTTTCAAATACCATAAACCATGTCATGTTAATTATAGTCAGTTTTGAGGTTATTTTTTTTTTTTTTGCCTATGTATACATACATACTATGTATGATGTGTTGAGAGGCAGATGACAGATATCCAGGGCAGCTGTGTGAGCTAATGCATTGGCAAAGCTGATGGTCGCCAGTCACCTTTTCTGACTTTGAATAAAGGCCTATGATGGCTCCTAAGTGGCCTGAACTTTACTTTTGTGTTCTGGTGGTATGTGATGTGCGGACAACTCAACCTGTTTTACTGTGGAGAGCCATTCTTGCTTTTCACTCTCTGCAGAATGATGGGAATTTTTTGTTTGTTTGTTTTTTTGTTTTGTTTTTTTCAGTTTGAATTTGGAACAGATAATTTTGTATATCTGATGTTATCCTCCTTCTATATTATATTCTATGGCTAAGAAAGCATGTTTGTATTCAAAGGTTATTAATTCATAGATCTTTGTATTAACTAATCATTTCTGTTCATGAGCTGTTTGGGGTTAAGAAACTTCAGTAAAATTATATATAATTTAGTGTTTTTTGCACACCAATGGATAACATCCAAATTGTTATGGTTCCATGTATCCTTCATTAATACTTTATAAATTCTTTGAGTATTCCTTGTCATGGGGATTGAGTGGCTGTGGAGACCTATTCTTCTTCTTCTAAGCATTTAGTTCCTGTCATTACCAGCTGAATTTATAGAAGCCTGCTATCATTTAGTATCTCAGTTTAGTAAGTTTACCTGTCAAATTTGACCTGAGATAAAAATGAATTCCATATGGGGAAAGGAAGGCCCAACACATGAGTAGGAAATGGAGAAACTAGGAATCTAAATATATGCTAAGATCTAGTTCCACCCATCCTACATGTTCTAACCTCACAGTGGAACTTAGTACACAAATTTTGTGGAGAATGACTATATAACATTGCTCTAAGAACAGAAGTAAAGGGGATCCAAATCAAGAAGTGCTTTGAGAAACTTCAGATTCCCAATGAATGGTTAAAACTGTGGTCAGGGCTTTAGAACTCTATAGAACGCAAGTTTCACGTTTTTTATCTGCTTCCATGGGCACTGGGGCAAGGCACTTAAACTCACTGAGAAAATTTCTCCTCTGTTTACTGTTCCTTGGATCATCCATATGTTTCCTTCCAACTCTAAGGATTCTCTGGTTCTATTATATTACTACAGGTCCTGAAAATGACACAGCCAGATGAGACCTCATTTAATGTTATTAGGCCTCATGGGAGCAGAGGAGAAAACCCTTAATTATTCTCAGAACAAATTATGTCTTTGGAGGCTCCTGTGGCTATTATATTCCAACAATAACAACAACAACAGCAATAACAACAACAACCACCACCACCCTCCAATAGTTTGAGGATGAGTCTTCAAGTTGCCATTAATAATACTGGTATTTCTCAAGTGATAGTTCTCTCCCCATTTTAATGTTTTTGTCTTTCATTCTTATATTTCTAACATCTATTAATTTCTTAATTATTTTTCAAATATTTCTTACTTGGGGCCTAAGTATATTTTAGTATATAACATGTATATATGTGAAGTTAACACCTAAGTATTCACTAACTTATTATTTTACATGACAAATATTTATTTATTCAATCAACAGATATTTACTGGGCATCTCATCTTTGTTGGGTAACCTACCAAATTCTAGGATTACAATCATGAAACATAAGCTTGGCTGTTGCCCAAATGACACTTATAGTTAATAGGATTATAGTACTCCATGTGTTGTTTTAATTTTGAGATGAATTTGAAAAGACTGTTAAATAATTAAGTTGCTTTTTATATATTTGTAATTTTTTCATTTTTTTTCAATGGTGAATAAGTAAGAATTGATGTGAAAAAATGGTCCCTATACTTCCCTGCACACCCTGGGTATCTAGAGTATGCCATTGAATATTGAGTTCTTTACAGTGTGTTTTTGTTGGGAAGGTTTCTTTCCACATATCACTATATACTTTTCCTTTGGAGGAAAAAACCTGAAAATTATAGGACTCATCAGAATAGAGCATGTTCACTTGTGTTGCAAAATCCCAATAAATACAGTATACAGACTACAACCTTTTAAAAGATAAAATTACAGAGTTTTTTTTTTGTTGTTGTTTTGTTTTGTTTAATTGTAGAGTTTTGTATCCCAGCTTCTAATTCATTTTTGTTTTTACTGCTTTAATTACATTTAACTGAAATTGTTTGTTGGGTTACAGACCAAGCTTGTGGTCTCTTAGCTTTCTTTTCACTTGCTGGCAGTGGCTTGTAAGGGAGACTTAAGACAACCATGTTAAAAACATTTTAAAAAATGGTGTCAGAGGAATAAGAAAAATGCTTCTTTTCTGGTTCATCACTTCTAGTGCTCAGTCATTCCTCTTGCATTCCTCTGGACCCCCCACAGGCAGATTTGGCAATGACCTCTGTGGCTGCAGCTTCAGAAGAAAGCAAAATGATGTACTTTGGTCTTGGTGTCAGTTGGGAACCAAAAGAATTTGGTAAATTTTTAAGCCTATTTTTAAGCCATTTGCCCTTCCCCTCCTTGGCTTTCTTTTTTTTCTTTCCAGTATGTCTTCTTATTTCACAATATTCCAAACTTCATATAGTACGTTTAAAATCTAAAAGTATATTCTGTGTTTTTCTCAGCATGTAACAATGAGCTTTAATTAACCTGCCATTAGCTTATGTAATTTTTTTTCTCCTTATTTCTAAAAAATTAGAAATAAGGATAAAAAAAAAAGAATTGAGAAGATTAAGGTTTCTGTTGAAATGGAGCAAATTTGCTAGTCAAAAATCACATACACGTATACACACAATTAGTTAACTAGTATAATAACTTAATTTCTCTTTCTTTTTTCTTGTCCTCTCTTTCAGTCCTCCTTATGGCCTACTTAGCCATATTTTCATTTTAAGTTTTTTTTCACCTATTGTAAGGTCTGTATGGCAACAAACTAAGAAGTTACTTTGTCTTTTACATGTGTATTATCAAAATACAAGTGAAATGGTTGTAACTATCCAGATGTTTTTATGCATTTTAAAATTCTTTTTTCATTTTGAATATGTGGAAACATTAAAATACTTACAATATTGTTCAGGTAATTTATATCAAGAGAGAGGAATATATTCCTGACCAAGATGGGAAATTGCTATGTATTTCCGTAGGCTCTTTATTCTTTATTTTCTTAATATAGAAAAAAAAAAGCTCTGTTCCTCACCAATGGCAAAAACATCTAAAATCACCAAGTACTCACTAATCCCCCTGCCTAGCCACATATTTCCTTTTATGCTCTTCCAATTGTATTTCTGATTCTCCATTGTTCCTCCACTATTTCTCTTCAGAGTTGCACTCTTGGAAGGCAGATTTGTTTAACATGCTCTGCTGTGATGGGATTTAAACATGCTTAAAGGGAAATATGGAATTCAGTTATTAATAAGAATTTTTCTCTCCTTTGATGCTCATCTCTGGTCATATTGGTAACAAATGTTCTCCTTTAGGTCTTTGTAGAATTTTAAAACATTTTTTGGGAAAATATTAGCATATATTTTAAACACTTCTTATGAATCAGTCTTATTGAGGACTGAAAAAAGGATGAAGGATCAAGAATATTATTTCCAGATTCTGTGATTTGCATGTTTAAGCTCAAGGGAACCTTTTCTTTTTACTAGCTTTTTTTTTTTTTTAATTCACTATAGAACATTTTTCCTACCATAGATGCAAAACACCTACAAATAAATGAAATTTTTGCAACTCTCTGCTATTCCCCTTAGTGTGGAAATATTCCAGTTTTGGCTTCAATAAAACCATATCTTCTTTTGCTCTAACAGTGCTTCCTAATAATATAAAGACAAAACCAATAGTGGATATTTGTCTTTTCCCTCTTCCTTGTTTGAAAAATTTCTAACTTAGTTACTTTTAGCAGGATTCAGAACTTGCCTCTCATCATAGAGTCTAGGATGCTCCATTATTCAGTTTCCTATTGCCTTTGGCACAGGGCATGTGCTGAACCCAGCCGATCAGGTATGCCCACTCTAAACTCAAGGAGAAGCAGGTAGAATGGAGAACCCACTCAGTGTCCCAGTGATGACAAGAACATTTCTTTACATCACAGCAGTGATGACAGTTTCAGCAGTTACCCTGTCTTATTGACGCAGTGTTGGTGCAGTTAACTCTGCCAGCTAGCTGAGTGGTCCAGCAGAAGCAACAGCCTTGAATTTTTGGCATAGTTTTTGTTGTGATTAGGTAGACTCCTGTTTGCTCCTGGTTGTTTTCAAATACCTTTTTCTACCCTTCTCAAAGATTGTGGGAATATCCAACATTGTTTCAATTCCATTTCTGCTTAAAGTGGCCAGTGTCCATTTTGTTGTTTATTCTTTGCACCTTAGAATTCTGATTGATATGGAATTTGACACCGTAAATAGAATTGCAGAGAAATGGAACCAGAAAAGTGGGATTGGTTGTCTAGCTTAGTTACAGCTGAAAGTAGTGAAAAATCCAGCTGTGCAAGGGATGAGTTTCTGGCATACCATGACATTAGGTGGCAAATCAGCAAATAAATCATCTGTGAACTTCTAGAATGAAGTGCTCATTGAAGGGAAGGCTTTTAGGAATCATTCAGGGCTTCCATAAAACAATCATGAAGGGATGAGGATGTGAAGCACTGGAGTGACATGGTGGCTGCTTCTCACAGTACCAGATGGCTGTAAAAAAGGAAATATAAACTCAAATAACTAAAAATTTCTATCTAAGCATGAATTGAAAAATAGAGACTTTCTATGACTGCATAAAAAGAATCTTTTGTATAATTTAGGATAGAAAAGGCTGCCAAGTGCAGTTATGCATGTTGCCAAATTATGGTGTCAGTAAGATTCATATCAGGTCCCTTATGTTCAAGTTTGTGCACTTAGAAAAATAATTGAGCCTGAAAACTAGAATGAGGGGTTATGGTAGGATTTGGTGAACCCAAAATATCCCAGAGTCCATCAAGTTACCCTTGCCAGCAGAAGCAGCACTTGCCCCTCTTTGATGAAATTACTCCTGTCTTGATGGAAATTTCTATTTCTTGGTAGAGTTGCATCATTAAAGTCCATTCTCTTTATGCTTCTTATGCTCCATTTCCAGATATATAACTAAACTTAGATTCCAGCATGCTTTAAAATGACAGAGTCAAAGCTAGGAGGAGATACCATATGTTGATAAAAAGTTGCAAGACTTTGCCAATTAATATTGACCAAAAAATGGGGAATATGTGTGAGAATGGAATTTGAAGGTTCTGGGTCAAGTAAAGAAAAAACACAATTTTATATGGATTGAATTTATTGTTATGGAGTACTTAACTGGATGTTCTGTGTTCAATATACTAGCACAAATAGATGGCATGGATTCTAATTGTTTGTTTGATTTAACCAAAATTTGAATCATCCCCCAAATGAAATACTAAATATACCTTTGTATATTATAGGAACAAAGAATCTAAACATTAAGGATAAGAATATTGCAAGGATATATTATGGGTATAGAGAGCCATATTCCATCTGTATGCCTTGAGTGGGTTCTGATAGAGATTCACTAAAACAAAAACTTGAAAGATTAAGTTATGAGAGGCCATTAGCATTCTTTGAGGGATAAAAGAACTGTTCTTCACTAGCCAATGATGCTGATGTTAGATGCTACAGTTGAAATGAAGCTCCTTGATGTTATTAGGCATTTTAGGAGGATGGGATAATGAATTTAAGTAACAGCACCTTTCTCTCAGAAGACTGGGTGGCATAGCTGCCATAATAGGCAGAAGGATGGATGTTTTAGTGGGAATAACCAGCAGGGATCCTTGGAAATGGCTCCCAATAATGGGATCTCTGTGACTGAAACAGGTAGGCACTATTTCATTTTTATTAAAAAAAAAAAATCCAAACCAAACAAAACTCAAAAACCAAAAACCCAAACCAACTCTGTCTTGATGGAAACTCATTGCAGTGCCAATGGGTTACTCTGTTGTTAAGAGTTTAAGAGTAGGGCTGGGGATGTAGCTCAGCTGGTAGAGTGCTTGCCTTGCATGCACAAGGCCCTGGTTTTAAATCCCCAGGATTTAAAAAAAAAAAGTTTAATAAGAGTTTTCATCTCTTGTGTAGTCTATATGACAACAAACTAGTGTTAATTGAAGATGCTGCATCCAGCATCTAACCTTTTGATATCTATAACTTAAATATGAAATGTTGTGTTAAAATAGATTGGAATGACAGTGACAATGTTTTTAGTTTTGAAACAGAATATTATTTGAATTCATATATTTTTAAAATTATAAGTATATTTAAAGATGTTTCCACTTTACTGGTTTCACAGTTATATATTCCTCATTTTAATATACTAAGTTAGTTATACTATAGCAATACATTATGGATTAATAGACTCATGGAAATCTATAAATGCAAAATTTTCAGGTTAGTCATGAAAAAATCTCTTGGATTAATTAATTAACTAGAAAATTCAGTTCAAAAATGCATTTTTATAATTTCGAAAACTAGATTAAGTTAATCAATTGTCATGACATTTTAAAAGGATAGCCTATGTGGGGAAGATTTTGGACATTAAAAATGGCAATTATAGTACAGGAGTTTACATCCAGCAAATGGAAGCATATATCTGAGTCTATTTCAGTTTTCATTTGTGCTTTTGATTTAAGCTATCACCCTTAAGTTAATTTTTATTACCTGATTTTGGGAAAATTGTGTTTCTACTCCATATACTTGAGGTTAAAACATTAATTTGAAATTTGATTAAAAGTAAACAAAGCCTGTTCATTATTTTGTTGGACTTGTAGAGACAGTTGTTTTCTGTATTACCCAATCAAAAATTACAAAGATTTGAAGCTCAATCTCCCTTTTCTCAGCCAGTATATTTTGGCATATTCAATTATGTAATGTTTCCAATAACTACTGTATTAAATATCTGTTGCACTTGTCTGTCTTTGTGCAATCCCTAAGTGTACAATATACACTTATATTAAATACGTGACTCAACCCCTGTCTTGTGCACAGGCCTGAGCTCATCCTGGCTCATCATGGAAATCAAAAGAAAAAACATTAACATGACATGATTAAAAAATGTTTATATGAAAGGTACAGATCCTATTTTTTATTTGAAGTCTTTATTTACTAATAAAGAATCTTTTAAGAAGACCTTTATCCTATAAATTCTTATGAAAAGAAATGGTTTTCTTCAATGTTTGGCTTTCTGTATAAATATGCAGCAGGTTTCCACAATTAAACCTAACCACAATAAAAAAAAACTGAATATTATTCTGTTTTCATAGTAGACCAGATTAAACCTTTGTTCCTGACTTGTAGTGAATATCACAGTGATAGGTCCATAATTCAATTGGCCTTGGGATTTTTGTAAATCTAAAGGATTTTTTTCCTTGGACAGTTGGCATGGAGTTTGCAGAGGTGTCTTTTTAACATCACCTTATCCTGAGGTGGGTTGAGTCATTGCCTGTAGAAAGTGACATGGAGAGTACCAGAAATACCTGTCCTTTCAACCAATTTGTTTATCTATTTAGCCTTGCTGTAATCTGAAATTCCGCATGTTGGGGAATTCTTTAGCGGTTAAAGCATTATCTGTTCTGCCTGAATCATAAGCAAAGTTTCATTAATTGATTAAATCATTATGTTTCAAAGTCATGAGGATTCCAAAGCAGGCCTTGGAGGGAACAGGACTCAGGGGAGAGAAAAGAGGTTGGGCCATGTCCTGGGACCACTAGTCAGTAAGGGAATTGACTAAGACCACTGAGTTTATAGAGGTATAATATCACTGAAGATGGTGGAAGAGCACCCAAAGAAGGCTCTGTGTAGTTGATAAAACTTTGCCATGTGTCCATCTTTTCCAAGACTCTGTGCCATGTATGGGACACAGAGATCAGGAGGACCTGATGCCATCCTTGAGAAACTTAATATCTAAGCAGTGAAGGTAGATGAATAAGGTGCTGTGATAGTGTAACTTGAGGTTCCAGATTTGAGGGACACAGTGGCTGGTTGTCACCAACTGGAGAGGGTCTCTTGTTCATACATTCACCTCAGGTTTATTAGGTGAAAAGAGGCTTTCAGTATAGACCACTCTTGGGTGTGGAATAAAGTGTATGGTTCCATGCTGCTGTCAGGGTGCTCACCCTGGACAATGAAGCTTCACCTACACTTTCAGCATCTGTGTTAAGACAGTTATGAGTATTAAAATGTCCTGGCTTTGTATTTTGGCTTCACCTTTTTAAATTAAGGGCCTTGCACTAGTTCTCTTTTCAGTGTAGGAAGTGATTTTCCAGCCCCCCCCCCCTTGGGTAGGTGGGAGAATTGAAGGGAATAATGTGTGTCGACCTTCTTGATACATGGCAGAATGGACAGCCCTGTCCATTCCAGGACCTAACCCAGTGTACCTGACTAATGGCATGGGCTTGTTTGGACACTTGTCTAATATAGAACTTGTTGACAAGGAGGGAAGTAGAGGATTTGTCTCTTTTTGTTTTATAGCTTTTTGCAGTATGTGAAAGGAAAATATTTAAATGTATCATGAGATAATATGCATTAAGCTATTTAGATACTTCTGAATTTGTTTCTAATTCACGGGTGGCTTTTTTCAGTTTGATACCTAGAGAATTTAACTCCCATAATTTGGATTAAACATAACTTGAAACTTGTTATTTGAAGTATATTCGTATTCTCAACAGTAGCATGATTTCACTTCGAGATGGGCAAATGGAAAAGGACAGTTCACTGAGCAGCAATATTAATAGGGAGCTTCATGTTTATGTACTGACGTCAGGCTTTTTGTGCTGTACAGAATGTACAGGGGCAATTAGATGGTTTCAGATACATGTCTAGACAGGGCAAAGCTTCAGGAGCACTTGCTTAGCCCTGGGAAATACTATAGGTCACTAATTTGTGACCAGAAAGAGCTTTCCTTGATTAATGAATTAAATGTGGTAGATTTATGGTGCTAGGTTTACACCAAATAGGAAAGTTAGATCTGATGAAATTTGACAGGACTAACAGTTTGTAGAACTCGAGTAAGACTAACGCTGCCCAGCATTGCCTGATTTGAAGTACTAAAAGGGATCCAAATGACTTTCTGCCATGCAGTCATGGGGCCTAGATTTCATTCTTAGAATTACCTTTTTGGGCTATATCATTCTGATTCAAAAGGGCTCCGGTAAAAAGTGAGATTTTTCCTTGAAAGAGTTATACATTGACCTGGATTACTTAGTTTTAGGGAGAATAATGAGGAAACATCTTTATAGATAAGTTTTTTTAAAATATATTTTTTAGTTGTAGGTGGACACAATACCCACAATACCTTTTATTTTATTTTTATGTGGTGCTGAGGATCAAACCCAGTGCCTCATGCTTGCTAGGCAAGCGCTCTAACACTGAGCCACAACCCCAACCATATAGATAAATTTTGATGTGAGGGTAATAGAATATTTTTTGGTTTGGAATTGAGTATACCCAACTCAATTCCAAACTCAGGAGAGTGTGCTCAGGTGGAGAGGGCTGTGGGGACAGATGCCTTAGGGAAGGGATCAGAGAAAGGAGGGTAAAAGGGACTTCATATCTGTGTGCATGAAGCACCATGTCCCTGTGCACCATGGTACTCACAAAAACTCTGACATTGATTATTTTGGGCAAAGGCAAGAGTTTCTAGAAACCAGCCCCATTCTGGTGAGTTTCCAGTCACTAAAGTACTTTCTGGTACTGAAGACTTAATAGTGTCTGCTTGAAGTGTGGTGATAGAGATTCATATTTCAGCCTTTTCCTTGTGCTTGCTCTCTGTTGGCATCTAATGGCCTCTGTAGCCTCCAGCCCCCCAAATCTTCTAGAGGATAATGGAAATTTACTCATTGCAAATTCTAAGATTATTTGTAAAGCTCCTTTCCTGGTACCCCAGAGAGAATCTCAAAGGGGCCAATTGTACTTGGAAAGTACAGATTTCAATCTGTAACTCCCTGAGACCTTGCCTGGTCATTTCTATTTCTGGCTTCAGGTGAAGCCTTGTGCTTGTAGCCTGGTTTTGTGAAAATTCCACTTACTCTGCACTAGGCTCAGTGCTAGCAGCTTTACACATGTATCTCTTGCTCATTGCAAATTGTTACTTGTTAGTGTTTTTACAACTAGTTGTTAGGAGTCAGCTAGTTGCTAGTATTTCTGTTTTGCCAATTATAAGTCTGAGGCTTTGTGAGGTCAAGTAATTTGACTAATATCAAGCAGCTGAGGAGTGAGAGGGCTGCCATTCAAATTTAGCAATGTCAGCTTCCTTCTGCTACTCTATGCTAATGTTAAGGGTATTCCCTCTGTCTATGGGACTCACTACTCTTTTCAAAAAGATAGTGTGTAAACCTAAGGACCTGGAGTGCTTTCCCAAAAGGCCATGGGAATACTACTGGCCATGGGAAAACAACATGGAGAAAGGATGCTGGAGACACATCTAAGATGTGGAGGAGTGTCACATCTGCATAGCTGGCCTTGCCTCATTCTGATTTCTCAGCAGCACTTAAGGTGTGCTTGGACTCCACTTCCTTCAGACTTAAGGCTTAGGCTTGCATGCTGGCTCCTGCCTCAGAATGAGAGCAGGCCTCCTGTTTTTGCAGTGGACACACCTTAGAGACTGGACAACCTGTGGTTACCTCTTTTACATCTCATTCTAGTCATTCTTTTTCTGTTTATCTTGACACACCAACCTAAGTTATGACCTTGACTGTCTCCCCATGGTTCCATTTCATATTCTCATTCCAACTATGCTGCTTCTGGATACCCTGGGAAAATGTCCTTCCAGAGCTCCAAATGATTTTCTTATTTGATCCTAGCCTATTGCTCTGTCACTGAGGTTCCAACAATGCCAGCAGGAACAAGAAATCAAGCCAAGAGCCCAAGGATGCTGACGCATCACTCTGCTTCCAACACCCTTGGAGATGTTAGGCATGGCTCCACAGTCCTTGCATCCAGCCAGTGCCACCATGTGAGCCTTGTTGACCAGTATGGGTGCAGCCATTGGCTCTGTACTCCCAGACCCACCCTGAACAGCTCAAGCTGCCACCCTCAAAGCCCTGCCAGGACTTGGAAATTGTCACTTATTGTGACAGTCTTAGTTTGGAACAGCAGAGCCTAAGTCAAAAAAGTTTACTTGCTACCACTTAAATGGCTAAAGCAACAATGAAGAAAAACAAGTGGGGCAAAGAAAAAGGCAAAACAAATATGAGAGCTGAATTATTGATAGGTGCATTATTGATATTGATATACCTGCTGGCAAGTATAGCTGATTGATTTTGTGAGACATCTTCAGAGAGACACTATAAAAGTAACTGCATTTTTGGGCAGTACTTCCAGGGGGAGGAAGGGAAAGAAATTTATTCACTGGTTCCCTTTTCCTTGACCAAAGTCTTGCCCCATGGATCATTAATTCTTCTGTACTGATTATCACACACTAGTGGCTAGCTGACCATCTCACACCCACCAATAATGCATACCTTAGCAGCAATAGAAAAGTTCTGGGTGGGAGGTAAGAGGGGTGTGCTGTGCCATGGGTGACATAGGGTCTGAGACAGTGGCTTTAGTATACCTGGGTTCACAGCATTGAGAGTAGGACAAGCCATGTTAGATCTGCCCAGCATAGCAGCAAGAAAGTACACAGATCTGGGTGATGGAAAAAAACTGAGTCTGGTCATTGTTGGAGCATTTTAATAGTAGTATAGTTTGGCTCCTGGATTTATTCTTGCTGTGAGGAAACTTCTTGGGAATACTAAGAAGAACTCAGTTTCCTCTTCCAGTTTCTAGGGTTGAGCATTACTCTGAGAGTCTCTTGTGTGGATAGAATACAGCTGAGTCTTTTCTCTGATTGGAGAAGAGGCACCCATATAATGTTATAATAGAGAGATGTGTCATCTCACAACAAGAGGCAGAGGAGCTGTTCTTGGAGCAACTGATGTATGTGGCACCGATCATCTCTTAGGGGCCTTCACCCATGCAAATGATTTTTATAAATGATACTAGCCAGTACACCAACAACAAAGTGAGTAGTGGGATTAATTGATATGAAATAACATATTAGATATACTTCCATGGGGTGAGGTGTGCTGGGGAGGTCCCTGTGACCATACTAACTGCTCTTGCCTCTTAATGCAAATCGACATACCTTATCTCTTGGCCAAGCTTGCTTTTCTGGGAATATGGGTTAGGGGTGCCAGGCTCCCTCCATTGCTTAGCTAGAGCCTAAGCCTAATTTTACCAAAGGAGGTGATAGACATGTGACAAAAGGCCCATTCCGGTGACTTGCTCAGAACAAAGAAGATCTTGCTGTTTCTACTACTAGAAAACAGCCACTGCTGGCAATCCTCAAATGGTAATTGTTGCACAAAATGGAAAACTTCAAGTTCCTTTTCACAGTACCCTGTTAGAATCAAAATACTAAAGTTGGTCTAGCTCTCCTCTGCACACAGCCGCAGCCTCTGAATTGTCATTAACAAAAGGCAAATTCCTGGCCCCTGTTGAAATTGCAGAATTGGGAATCCTACTTCCTGCTTCTCACTCCTCCCATCCATGCCCATCCTTACCTTACATACTGGGGGTCCTGCTGGCTGCCTTTCTCTCTCATCCTTGTAGATAGAAACAGAAATCATGGATTCTTGATGCCATGGATCCAGCCTGGCATCTGGGCTGGAGGAAAAGAACCACCACAGAATTCTCAGGGGCACAGTATTCTCCCACCAGGCAAACCTATTAGCCAAATTCCTCCCTCCACCTGGCCCAGGCAAGGGTTGTTTCTGGTTCTGCAGAGTCGCTTTGACATGCTAGGTGCATAAAAGTGAGCTTTCAATACCACAACAATATTTATAGCCTCAATTCAAGAGTCCTTGCCTTGACCTACTTTGCACTCAGTGGTATTCTTTCTTCAGATCCTCCCAGCTTCTGACCTAGGGACTGACTCATTTTCCTGTTTACAGTCTTGCCTCTACCCTCACTCCTAATGTTTTGCATAGTTTCTCTGGCAATGACCTTTGGTTTCCTTTTGACTAGAGTTCAGGTTCTCTTCTGGCCAGATAGCCTCTGACTGTTCTGGTTAAAAATATGGCAGAGATCATCCATGTCTCCTGAGATCCTATGTCCCTGATGTTATCTCCTAAGAGCAGTGCACCTGCCAGACTTACCTTTATTGATGGGGTGGCCTTAGGATAAGAGAAGAAGGTGGAAGAATAAGTAGGTAGATGAGGCAGAGAGAGAGCTCGAAGTAAAAGAATAAGCCCATTCCTTCTATGAATCCTTAGTGTCATTGGTGCAGACATTAAAATGAACATTAACTATTTTACCTCCATGGTTTTTAGATTTGTTTAAAAGAGCCTCGAAAGTGACATGAACCTCTTTTGTCTGTATGAGCTTATTGACATTTTGACTGAGCATTGCTGTTCTGTAGTTTAACTGAAATATTTTTATTCTACCCATGAGTGAATATTTTCTGACAAGTAATTCTACTTTTGTATCTCAATTAACAATTCAATGAGGGGACCCATGCTCACAGTAGGCCCTGATCCACTGTTCCACCAATGGGGCAGACACCCACCAGAGCCTAGCCTTTGGCATATGACTGCCCCTTCCGTCCAGCATACTACCGCGGGAATCAAGCCTAGCCCAGATCTGTCCACACTGACTTGTGCAGGACCCAAGTCCAGGGTAGGTCTGAGTTTGCCAACCCCCTACCTGGGAGCCTAAGCCTAACCCACTTCCATCTTGGGACACTGCAGTCATCACCATAGCCTTCCTCACACATAGCCCCTAACTTTTTGACAACAGACAGAGCCTACAAGTAGCTGCATCTCAGAGCAGGCATCCCAAAGGGAATATGAGAGCCTCTCTTGCAGCCTCATCTCTGTAAGACATTGCTTCCATCTTGGGCCACCTTAACTATTATCTCAAATTACCTCGGCTATTGCTGCCACCAACGTTGGATACAGTAGCATACACTTAGGGACACCAGCAAGGTCTGGAAGCCCAGCATCAAGGTGAGGTACAGACAATCTTCATGGGTACTACAAGAATTGGATTAACAAAAAAAAGACCCAACAGTATGCTGCCTCCAAGAGACTCATCTCATAGGAAAAGACATCCATAGACTGAAGGTGAAGGGTTGGGAAAAATCATACCACTCACATGGACTGCAGAAGCAAGCAGAGGTTTCCATCCTCATGTCAACTAAAGTAGACTTCAAACTAAAGTTAATCACAAAGGATAAAGAAGGACACTACATACTGCTCAAGGGAACCATACACCAACAAGTCTAAACAATTATAAATATATATGCCCCAAACAATGGAGTGTCTACGTTCATCAAACAAACTCTTCTCAAGTTCAAGAGTCAAATAAACCACAACACAATAATTTTGGGTGACTTTAACACACATCTTTCATCACTACATAGATCTTCCAAATAAAAGCTGAACAAAGAATCTATAGAACTCAATAATACAATAAATAACTTAGACTAAATTGACATATATAGAATATTTCATCCTTCAATGAGAGAATATACTTTTTTCTTAGTAGCACATGGATCCTTCTCTAAAATAGACCATATACTATGCCACAAAGCAGCTATTAGCAAATATAAAAAAGTAGAGGTACTACCCTGCATTCTATCAGATCATAATGGAATGAAATTAGAAATCAATGATAAAATAAGGAATAAAATCCACTCCAACACCTGGAAACTAAATAATATGCTACTGATTGAATAATGGGTTACAGAAGACATCAAGGAGGAGATCAAAAAGTTTTTAGACGTAAATGAGAACACAGATACAACATATCGAAATCTCTGGTACACTATGAAAGCAGTTCTAAGAGGAAATTCCATTGCAAACTTCATTCCTTAAAAGAAGAAAAAGTCAACAAATAAATGACTTAACACTACATATCAAAGCCCTATAAAAAAGAAGAACAAATCAACACCAAAAGAAACAGAAGACAAGAACAGGCCCAGCGGCCTGCTGAGGGGCAGAGCCACCCCCTCCCCCTGCGCCTGCAAGGTAGGCGGAACTGTGACCACCGGCAGAACAGGCCCAGTGGCCCGCGGAGGGGCAGAGCTGCCAACCACGCCTGCAAGGTAGGCGGACCTCCGACCCCCTGGCAGAACAGGCCCAGCGGCCTGCTGAGGGGCAGAGCCGCCCCCCCACCCCGCGCCTGCAAGGTAGGTGGAACTGTGACCACCGACAGAACAGGCCCAGTGGCCTGCGGAGGGGCAGAGCTGCCAACCACGCCTGCAAGGTAGGCGGACCTCCGAGCCCCTGGCAGAACAGGCCCAGCGGCCTGCTGAGGGGCAGAGCCGCCCCCCGCGCCTGCAAGGTAGGCGGACCTGCGACCACCAACGGAACAGGCCAGACCTGCAACCGACAGGCAGAACAGGCCCAGCGGCCTGCGGAAGGGTAGAGCCGCCCTCCCCCCGCGCCTGCAAGGTAGGCGGACCTGCGACCCACCGGCAGAACAGGTCCAGCAGCCTGCAGAGGGGCAGTGCCGCTGCCCGTGCCTGCAAAGTAGGCAGAACTGCGACCACCGACAGAACAAGCCCAGGGGCCCGCAGAGGGTCAGAGCCGCCGCCTGCGCCTGCAAGGTAGGCGGACCTGCTACCGACCGGCAGCACAGGCCCAGCGGCCTGCCGGCGTGGTAGGCACATTGCCCCAATTGGAGGAGGGGCAGAGCCGCCGCCCGTGCCTGCGAGGGAGACTTTGCAACTATACAAGAGCAATATAAATATATAGGGGGAAAATTCAATAGCACAACAGTTTCACCAAGCAGAAAGAAACACGAACAGTATGAAGAGACAAGGAAAGAAAGGACCACAAGCAATGCAGGTCAACTCAACGTTAGAAGAGGTAATATCTGCAGCAGATGGAATGTCAGATAAAGAATTCAGGATATACATGCTTCAGATGATCTGGAGTCTCAAGGAAGACATCAGACAGCAAAATCAGACAATGAAAGATCACTTCAACAATGAATTACATAAACAAATCCAAGAAGCAAAAGATCAACTATACAGGGAGATAGAGGTTATAAAAAACAAACAAACAGAAATCCTAGAAATGCAGGAAGCAATAAACCAACTTAAAAACTCAATTGAGAATACTACCAGCAGAGTAGAACACTTAGAAGATAGAACATCAGACAATGAAGACAAAGTATTTCAACTTGAAAAGAACATAGACAGCTCAGCAAGACTGTTAAGAAACCATGAGCAGAACATCCAAGAAATATGGGATAACATAAAGAGACCAAACTTAAGAGTCATTGGGATACAGGAAGGGATAGAGGTTCAAACCAAAGGAATGAGCAATCTATTCAATGAAATAATATGAGAAAACTTCCCAGACTTGAAGAATGAGACAGAATCCCAAATCCTAGAAGCCTACAGGACGCCGAATGTGCAAAATCATAAGAGATCCACACCTAGACACATTATAATGAAGATGCCCAACATACAGAATAAGGAGAGAATTTTAAAAGCTACAAGAGAAAGGAAGCAGATTACATTTAGAGGTAAGCCAATCAGGATAACAGCTGATCTTTCAACACAGACTCTGAAAGCTAGAAGATCCTGGAATAACATATTTCAAACACTGAAAGAAAATGGGTTCCAACAAAGAATTGTGTATCCAGCGAAATTAAGCTTCAGGATGGAAGATGAAATTAAAACCTTCCACGATAAACAAAAGTTAAAAGAATTTGCAGCTAGAAAACCATCTCTTCAAAACATCCTCGGCAAAACATTACAGGAAGAGGAAATGGAAAATAACAATGAAAACCAACAGTGGGAGGTAGGACACTAAAGGGGGGAAAAATAATCAAAGAGGAAAACAAACCATGTTTAGTAACATAAATAAACAAATATGGCTGGAAGAACAACCCATATCTAAATAATATCCCTAAATGTTAATGGCTTAAACTCACCAATTAAGAGACACAGGCTAGTAGAATGGATCACAAAACAAGACCCAACAATATGCTGCCTACAGGAGACGCATTTGATAGGAAAAGACATACATAGGCTGAAGGTGAAAGGTTGGGAAAAATCATATCACTCATATGGACTTCGGAAACAAGCAGGAGTGTCCATACTCATATCAAATAAAATAGATTTCAAGCCAAAGTTAATCAAAAGGGATAAAGAGGGACACTACATACTGCTCAAGGGAACCATACACCAACAAGACATAACAATCATAAATATATATGCCCCAAACAATGGTGCAGCTATGTTCATCAAACAAACTCTTCTCAAGTTCAAGAGTCTAATAGACCACCATACAATAATCATGGGAGACTTCAACACACCTCTCTCACCACTGGACAGATCTTCCAAACAAAAGTTGAATAAGGAAACTATAGAACTCAATAACACAATTAATAACCTAGACTTAATTGATATATATAGAATATACTACCCAACATCAAGCAGTTACACTTTTTTCTTAGCAGCACATGGATCCTTCTCAAAAAATAGATCATATATTATGTCACAGGGCAACTCTTAGATAATATAAAGGAGTAGAGATAATACCATGCATCTTATCTGATCATAATGGAATGAAACTGAAAATCAACGATAAAAGAAAGAAGGAAAAATCATGCATCACTTGGAGAATGAACAATAGGTTACTGAATGATCAATGAGTTATAGAAGACATCAAGGAGGAAATTAAAAAATTCTTAGAGATAAATGAAAACACAGACACAACATATCGGAATCTATGGGACACATTGAAAGCAGTTCTAAGAGGAAAATTCATTGCGTGGAGTTCATTCCTTAAAAAAAGAAAAAAACAACAAATAAATGATCTCACACTTCATCTCAACATCCTAGAAAAAGAAGAGCAAAACAACAGCAAAAGAAGTAGAAGGCAAGAAATAATGAAAATCAGAGCTGAAATTAATGACAGAAGATAATTAGAAATTATTTTGAATCCTTATACTCCAATAAATTAGAAGATAGTGAAGGCATCGATAAATTTCTTAAGTCATGTGATCTGCCCAGATTGAGTCAGGAGGATATAGACAACCTAAACAGACCAATATCAACTGAGGAAATAGAAGAAAACATCAAACAACTACCAACTAAGAAAAGCCCAGGACCGGATGGGTATACAGCAGAGTTTTACAAAACCTTTAAAGAGGAACTAATACCAATACTTTTCAAGCTACTTCAGGAAATAGAAAAAGAGGGAGAATTTCCAAATTCATTCCACGAGGCCAACATCACCCTGATACCTAAACCAGACAAAGACACTTCAAAGAAAGAAAACTACAGACCAATATCTCTAATGAACCTAGATGCAAAACTCCTCAATAAAATTCTGGCGAATCGGATACAAAAACATATCAAAAAAATTGTGCACCATGATCAAGTAGGATTCATCCCTGGGATGCAAGGCTGGTTCAATATATGGAAATCAATAAATGTTATTCACCACATCAATAGACTTAAAAATAAGAACCATATGATCATCTTGATAGATGCGGAAAAAGCATTCGACAAAGTACAGCATCCCTTTATGTTCAAAACTCTAGAAAAACTAGGGATAACAGGAACACACCTCAATATTGTAAAAGCAATCTATGCTAAGCCTCAGGCTAGCATCATTCTGAATGGAGAAAAACTGAAGGCATTCCCTCTAAAATCTGGAACAAGACAGGGATGCCCTCTCTCACCACTTCTGTTCAACATAGTTCTCGAAACACTGGCCAGAGCAATTAGACAGATGAAAGAAATTAAAGGCACAAAAATAGGAAAAGAAGAACTTAAATTATCACTATTTGCAGAAGACATGATTCTATACCTAGCAGACCCAAAAGGGTCTACAAAGAAACTATTAGAGCTAATAAATGAATTCAGCAAAGTGGCAGGCTATGAAATCAACATGCATAAATCAAAGGCATTCCTGTATATCAGCGACAAATCCTCTGAAATGGAAATGAGGACAACCACTCCATTCACAATATCCTCAAAATAAATAAAATACTTGGGAATCAACCTAACAAAAGAGGTGAAAGACTTATACAATGAAAACTACAGAACCCTAAAGAGAGAAATAGAAGAAGATCTTAGAAGATGGAAAAATATACCCTGTTCATGGATAGGCAGAACTAACATCATCAAAATGGCGATATTACCAAAAGTTCTCTATAGGTTTAATGCAATGCCAATCAAAATCCCAACGGCATTTCTTGTAGAAATAGAGAAAGCAATCATGAAATTCATATGGAAAAATAAAAGACCCAGAATAGCAAAAACAATGCTAAGCAGGAAGTGTGAATCAGGCGGTATAGCGATACCAGACTTCAAACTATACTACAGAGCAATAGTAACAAAAACAGCATGGTACTGGTACCAAAACAGGCGGGTGGACCAATGGTACAGAATAGAGGACACAGAAACCAATCCACAAAACTACAACTATCTTATATTTGATAAAGGGGCTAAAAGCATGCAATGGAGGAAGGATAGCATCTTCAACAAATGGTGCTGGGAAAACTGGAAATCCATATGCAACAAAATGAAACTGAATCCCTTTCTCTCGCCATGCACAAAAGTTAATTCAAAATGGATCAAGGAGCTTGATATCAAATCAGAGACATGGCGTCTGATAGAAGAAAAAGTTGGCTACGATCTACATACGGTGGGGTCGGGCTCCAAATTCCTCAATAGGACACCCATAGCACAAAAGTTAATAACTAGAATCAACAAATGGGACTTACTCAAACTAAAAAGTTTTTTCTCAGCAAAAGAAACAATAAGAGAGGTAAATAGGGAGCCTACATCCTGGGAACAAATCTTTACTCCTCACACTTCAGATAGAGCCCTAATATCTAGAGTATACAAAGAACTCAAAAAATTAGACAATAAGATAACAAATAACCCAATCAACAAATGGGCCAAGGACCTGAACAGACACTTCTCAGAGGAGGACATACAATCAATCAACAAGTACATGAAAAAATGCTCACCATCTCTAGCAGTCAGAGAAATGCAAATCAAAACCACCCTAAGATACCATCTCACTCCAGTAAGATTGGCAGCCATTATGAAGTCAAACAACAACAAGTGCTGGCGAGGATGTGGGGAAAAGGGTACACTTGTACATTGCTGGTGGGACTGCAAATTGGTGCAGCCAATTTGAAAAGGAGTATGGAGATTTCTTGGAAAGCTGGGAATGGAACCACCATTTGACCCAGCTATTCCCCTTCTCGGTCTATTCCCTAAAGACCTAAAAAGAGCATGCTACAGGAACACTGCTACATCGATGTTCATAGCAGCACAATTCACAATAGCAAGACTGTGGAACCAACCTAGATGCCCTTCAATAGACGAATGGATAAAAAAAAATGTGGCATTTATACACAATGGAGTATTAGTCTGCACTAAAAAATGACAAAATCATAGAATTTGCAGGGAAATGGATGGCATTAGAGCAGATTATGCTAAGTGAAGCTAGCCAATCCCTTAAAAACAAATGCCAAATGTCTTCTTCGATATAAGGAGAGTAACTAAGAACAGAGTAGGGACGAAGAGCATGAGAAGAAGATTAATATTAAACTGGGATGATAGGTGGGAGGGAAAGGCAGAGAGAAGGGAAATTGCATGGAAATGGAAGGAGACCCTCAGGGTTATACAAAATTTCATACAAGAGGAAGTGAGGGGAAAGGGGAAAATAATACAAGGGGGAGAAATGAATGACAGTAGAGGGGGTAGAGAGAGAAGAGGGGAGGGGAGGGGAGGGGAGGGGTGATAGTAGAGGATAGGAAAGGCAGCAGAATACAACAGACACTAGTATGGCAATATGTAAATCAATGGATGTGTAACTGATGTGATTCTGCAATTTGTATATGGGGTAAAAATGGGAGTTCATAACCCACTTGAATCAAAGTGTGAAATATGATATATCAAGAACTATGTAATGTTTTGAACAACCAACAATAAAAAAATTAAAAAAAAGAAAAAGAAACAGAAGACAGGAAATAATTAAAATAAGAGCTGAAATCAATGAAATTGAAACAAAAGAAACAATTGAAAAAATTGACAGAACAAAAAGTTGGTTCTTTGAAAAAATAAGTAAAATTGACAGACCCTTAGCCATGCTAATGAAGAGTAGGAGAGAGAAAACTCAAATCACTAACATATGTTTTTTAAAAAAAGGAAATATCACAACACACACTACAGAAATACAGAAGAGAATTAGAAATTATTTTGAAAACTTGTACTCCAATAAAATAGAAAATAATGAAGGCATTGACAAATTTCTAAAGTCATAAAATTTGCCCAAATTGAATCAAGATGATATATACAATTTGAACAGCTCAATTTCAATGACGAAATAGCAGATGCCATCAAAAGTCTACCAACCAAAAAAAGCCCAGGACCGGATGGATACACAGCTGAGTTCTACAAGACTTTTAAAGAAGAACTAATACCAATACTCTTCAATTTGTTTCAGGAAATAGAAAAAGAGTTAGCACTTCCAATATCACCCTGATTCCAAACCCAGGCAAAGACACATCAAAAAAAGAAAACTTCAGACCAATATCTCCAGTGAACGTAGATGCAAAAATTCTCATTAAAATTCTGGCAAATCGAATACAAAAACATATCAAAAAGATTGTGCACCATGATCAAGTGAGATTCATCCCAGGGATGCAAGGTTTCAACATATGGAAATAAATAAATGTAATTCATCACATCAATAGATTTAAAGATAAGAATCATATGATCATCTCAATAGATGCAGAAAAAGTACTTGACAAAATACAGCACCCCTTTATGTTCAAAACACTAGAAAAACTTGGGATAACAGGAACATATCTCAACATGATAAAGGGTATCTATGCTAAGCCCCAGGCCAACGTCATTCTAAATGGAGAAAAAATTGAAGGCATTCCCTCTAAAAACTGGAATAAGACAAGGATGCCCTCTTTCACCACTTCTATTTAACATAGTTCTTGAAACACTGGCCAGAGCAATTAGATAGGCAAAAGAATTTAAAGGGATACACATAGGAAAAGAAGAATTCAAATTGGCTCTATTTGCTGATGATATGATTCTATACCTGGAAGACCCTAAAGGTTCCACCAGAAAACTCCCTAGAACTAATAAATGAATTCATCAAAGTAGCAAGATATAAAACCAACACCCATAAATCAAAGGCATTTCTGTGTATCAGTGACAAATCCTCAGAAAGGGAAATGAGGAAAACTACCCCATCTTCAATAGCCTCAAAAAATAAAATAAAATAAAATACTTGGAAATCAACAAAAGAAGTTAAAGATCTATATAATGAAAATTACAGAACCCTAAAGAAAGAAGTCAAAGAAAACCTTAGAAAATGGAAAGATCTACCTTGCTCTTGGATAGACAAAATTAATATTATCAAAATGACCATACTTCCAAAAGCACTATACAGATTTAATGTAATTCTGATCAAAATTCCAATGACATTCTCATAGAAATAGAAAAAGCAATCATAAAATTCTTCTGGAAAAATAAGAGACCCAGAATAGCTAAAGCAATCCTTAGCAGGAAGTATGAAGCAGGTGGCATCACTTTACCAGACCTTACACTATACTACAAAGCAATAGTAACAAAAACAGCATGATATTGGCACCAAAACAGACTGGTAGACCAATGGTACAGAATAGAGGACACAGAGACTAACCCACGAAACTACAATTATCTTATATTAGACAAAGGTACCAAGAATATGCATTGGAGAAAAGATAGCATCTTCAACAAATGGTGCTGGGAAAACTGGAAATCTATATGCAACAAAATGAAATTTAACCCCTATCTCTCACCATGCACAAAACTCAACTAAAAATGGATCAAGGACTTAAGAATAAAACCAGAGACCCTACTTTTTTTAATAGAAGAAAAAGTAGGCCCTAATCTCCACCACGTGGGATTAGGCCTCAACTTCTTTAAAAAGACTCCTTTGGCACAAGAATTAAAATCAATAATCAATAAATGGGATGGACTCAAACTAAAAGGCTTCTTTGCAGCAAAAGAAACAATCTGTGAGGTGAATAGAGAGCCTACATCTTGGGGGCAAATTTTTACTCCTCACACATCAAATAGAGCACTAATCTCTAAGGTATATAAAGAATTCAAAAAGTTAAACACCAAAACCCCCCCCCCCAAACCCAAAATCCAAATAACCCAATCAATAAATGGGCCAGGGACCTGAAGAGACATTTCTCAGATGATGATATACAATCATCTTACTCCAGTCAGAATGGCAGCTATTATGAAGACAAACAACAATAAGTTTTGACAAGGATGTGGGGACTACAAATTGGTGCAGCCAATATGGAAAGCAGTATGGAGATTTCTTGGAAAATTGGGAATGAAACCACCATTTAACCCAACTGTCCCTCTCCTCAGTCTATACTCAAAGGACTTAAAAACAGCATACTACAGGGACACAGCCACATCAATATTTATAGCATAACAATTTACAATAGTTAAACTCTGGAACCAACCTAGATGCCCTTCAATAGATGAATGGCTGAAAAAAAAACATGGCATATATACACAATGGAATATTACTCAGCAATAAAAGAGAATAAAATCATGGCATTTTAAGGTAATTGGATGGAGTTAGAGAAGATAATGCTAAGTGAAGTTAGCCAATCCCCAAAAAACAAATGCCAAATGTTTTCTTTGATATAAGGAGGCTGATTCATAGTGGGATAGGGAGCAGGAGCATGGGAAGAATAGATGAATTCTAGATAGGGCAGAGGGGTTGGAGGGGAAGGGAGGGGGCATGAAGTTAGAAATGATGGTGGAAAGTGATGATCATTATTATCCAAAGTACAGGTATGAAGACACGAATTGCTATGAATATACTTTGTATACAACCAGAGATATGAAAAATTGTGCTCTATATGTGTAATAAGAATTGTAATGTATTCTGCTGTCATATATAAATAATAAAATTCAGTGGGTACTCAGATTTAATGAGATTGATGAAATTCAGAAACACCTTGATTCCTAATCCTTTAGTCAACTGTAGAACTTCATTAAGTGGCAGGTTGCTTTCTGATGGTTATGTATTTCATAGCAAGTAGTTTAAAAATATGGCAGAATTTTGGGGGTATTTTCTGTCCTGCTCATGCTTTATTCTTTGGTAAATCATTTGTATCCATGGTCCTGCCAGAAACCAACTTTTTGCTATGTGATCCTCACCAGGTGCTACTGGGTCAATGGTAGATACTTGAATCTGACTCAGTAGGTCAATTAATTTTGTTATTGACCTGTGAAGTTTTCTTGTTGAAAATATGAACTAAAGGACATAGTGTCCATAGTCAGTATAGATCAGCTAAGTTTGTGAGAGAACAGAAATAATTGATAACCAGTGAGTTAAGAGACCTCAGGGAACTACCATTTGACTCAGTTATCCCACTCCTTGGTATATACCCAAAGGACTTAAAATCAGTATACTACAGTGATGCAGCCACATCAATGTTTATAGCATCTCAATTCACATTATCTATGCTATGGAACCAACCTAGGTGCCCTTCAACATATGAATGGATAAAGAAAATGTGGTATATATACACAACAGAATATTACTCAGCCATAAAAGGAATGACTTTGTGCCTTTAGCTGGTAAATGGATGGATCCATAGACTGTCATGTTGAGAGAAATAAGTCAATTCCCAAAAACCAAAGGCCAAATGTTCTCTCTGATATTTGGATGCTAACACACAATCTGGGGGTCGGGGGGAGAATAGACGTTTAGTGGACTAGACAAAGGTAAATGAGGGGAAGGGAGGGGAGATGGGAATGGGAAAGATAGTAGAATGAATCGGATATAACTTTCCTATGTTCATATATGAATACATGATCATTGTAACTTCACATCATGTTCAACCACAAGAATGAGATCATAATTAGAATGTTGTATTCCATGTATGTATAATATGTCAAAATACACTGTACTGTCATGTGTATATAAAAAAGAAAAAAAGAATGTTATTAATAGATACACTTGAACAATTGTAAAAGTGAGGATATCTTGTTAAATATATTTAGATATATATCAAACATTAGTGAATAAATATTATTTATTTTTTCCTAAGAGGATGCACCAATTAATTGGAAAAGTTGTCTGATGATGAATATTGTACCTTCTTATAATCAAAAATTAAAACTAGGGAAATAAAAGAGAGAGAGACCACAGGAATCCAGAAGGAGAGTGATGGAACACATGACTTCAGTTCCTGGTGGCTTATCAGTTCTAGACTCCCAAAGCTGGTTGATATTTTATTTCCTGTTTGTTGGTGTCCATGAAATGACTTCTTACATCTTACAATAGCCCTCACCCATCACCTCTTTTTTTTTGAGATAAGGGTTTCTGTTTTTTATAGTCAAGAGTCTTGACTAAAATAAACTGCTACTTAGGTGTTGCCAGTGGTGGTTTCAAGTGAGAGTTGTAAACTTGTATCTTGGTAGTTAAGCAAAGGGTGGAATGATTTCTAGTTGTTTATTTTGAAATTGAACTAGGTGTCACTGAAAACTACTTACATCTATGCTCTCATTGTTCATTTAGGACATATAACTTTCCACTCTTTATAGGGTGGGTCTTCAGAAATTCTGTTTAGGGAAAAAAAATCCAAAATAAGCTTACATCAAAGACCAAGATTGCCTCTGCTGGTTTATAATGGTGAACTTTCTCATTGTTTGCACTAGAGACATAATTTTGATTGCCCTGTCAACAAATGCATTGCCCAAATTGAGTTTTTATGGCTGGGAAACTCCTGTCACACAGAATCATGATGCCAGGGAGGCAGGGACCAAAGTGAGGTGAACCAGTCTGTGTTCTCTCTCCAACAGTTAAAAGTCGCCTCCTCATCTGATTTAGTGCCTGTACCAAACTGGCATACACAGAGGGCACCCTGAAAATGGAGCTGTAGCTGTCAAGTTTTTGTTTTGCAGTGAGCCGAAGGAGAGGACAAGTGTAAGCTTGCCCAAAACACAAAGCTTGTGTGGATAATTGAAATATCCTGTAGAAAGCCTTTTAAAAAAAAGAATAGACAGAATAAATAATAGAGACAATAGACAGATAAATGAACACCAGTTGAGAAGAGGGCATTGGGAGATGGAAGAGAGAATACATTTATAGTGAGAGGCAGTTCAGCCTAGTGGGAGGCATTCAGCCCAAGTTCACCATTTAGTAGATTTTCTGACCTTGGACAGGTTTTTTACTTGGTGACTCAAGTTTGTTGCAAAGGTTAAAGGAATCAGTACACATAACATGAACACAGCAATGTCTAGCCTAGAGTAGGTGCCTAATAAATGGTAGTTATAATTATCCTGTACGACATCAACTCTCTGCCAATAATCCCAGCAAGGTAGATGAGAACACACACCACAAGAGCATAATACATTTACTCTTTAGCTATGAACTGTGTTTGTATTGGTCAAAACAAGAAGGAAGATTCCTAAAAGGACCACTAGATAAAGATGCGGGGAGAAGGCCTTTCATATAAAGGGAGAAAACAGATTGATCTCTGACCTAGAAAAACTAAAACTATTGAAATGTATGAAAGACAGGAATGATAAGAATAATAACTTGTTTATAAACTATTGGGAAATTAGAGCTGGCATGAAAAATGAATATTTGAGGCAAATACTTAAACAGATGGTTACTTGACTGTGCTTGCACAGTGAGTGGTTCAGTTATGGAGCTCATTAGCTCTGGAGTGTCAGGAGCAATCCAGAGGGAGCTGTGTTACAGTCCTTAACTGTAGAGAGTGGTTAGGGATGTTTGTGATAGAGCCCTAGTTTAGTCCAATTCAGCATTTGTAAATGACATCTATTGATAGAGTACTTTACAAAACACTACAAGCATCATTTACTGTGATTTTACTGTGGGAAAAGTTCTGCTGGGAATCAAGATATGAAAGATGGATTTTACTAAAATTTCTGATCTGTACAACCACCCAGAAATACTATAATCAAGTTAATTTAATTTGAGGGCTTAAGATATTTGATTCATTTTTATTTAAAATGTTTTGAGACCAAAGAATTTTTATGAAGGTTCACCATTGATATGAAGAAGCTAAAGAAATGAAAGTTCTTTCCTATTGTTTAGTTTTTATAATTCTACCCAGTCTACTCTCTAATGTTAATAAGAAAGTTTATTCTTTCATTCTTTTTTTTGTTTATTTTTATTTTTGCTGGAGCTGGAGGCTGAACCCAGGGCCTCAAGCATTCTAAGTGCACATATTATCCCTGAGCTGTACCTCCAGTCCTATCCTTTATTGTACTTTTGGAGTAGTTGTTAAGATAGTAATTTTAGAGTGACAAGTTAGAGATTATCTTCAATTCCTCATTTCAGATAAAGGATAGGTCCCTGAGAACTTGGGTGACACATTCAGGGTGACAGAGCTTTGATGAAAGCCTAGGTTCTAGTCTTTGTGTTTTCTTTACTATCAGGCTGCTTCCCCCCCTCGAGAAATTGTAGTTCTGCTTATTTCTGGATACATAAAGGCTGAAATGTGTTATGTTTTATCTTCGACTACTGAGAAGCAGATTTGCTGTGAAGCCAGTGAAGCTTCAACAATGAGGCCCCTCAGTTGTATGAGCTTTGGAGTGGGTTTGCATTAGCAAACATTTCCATCAGCATTTCTTCTCAATGAGATATTTTCAGACACAGACTTAACTCTCTAAGCTGCCAACAATTTGTTGTGATCTTGTATATAACTTTGTATTTTAATTCTGTATTTTTTTAAAAAGAAGTGCTTTCCTCCTGCTGCAAGATCATATATGTTTCTGGCTCTATGAAACTGGATCTGTTTCTGATGTCCAAAGATACAATCAATTGGGAATTTCATTTAAATATTTTAGATTTTTATTTAAAAATTTTGAATACACTTAAGTTACTTTTATGTTTTAAGTGAATTAAAATTTTATTATATAAAATTAAAACTTGTGTTAAAATATTTTAAATAAAATGACAACTCCTTGACTCAAACTTTTCTACCCCTGATTTTTTTCTCCAGCATTATCCACTCTTAACTCCTTGGATGTTTCCTGCAAATATTTACCTCCATATTATTTTTTAGTAACTTACTTTTACAATTGATTGGTTCTAACATTATATATTGGGTTCCCCAAATGGTAATCAAGAATTTAACTTGTTACTCCAAATACCCATTCTCTCTTCTCTTATTTTAACAACTTTTGGTTACCTTAAACGTTAGTATTTGTGTTATGATGATTGTGTAAATATTGTTCACAACAGAAGCAAGTGGTATCCTATAGTATAGGATCTCCTATTTAACTTTTTGATTGTCCTGGAGTTAATAATTATCTCTCTTTTTCTCTATCTCACACAAACATGCACGCACACACATGAATGAATGCACTGTCTTTGCTTCATTTTTCAACTTGCTTTACTCAGAGTTCATAATTTCTTTGCTTTTCCCTTTGCCTCATTTTCTGTGTGTCTAGCCATCTATATTATAACCACCAAGCATCTATCCTATCAATATTATTTTGGGAGGGAGTCAAACATATCAGATACCACCCTGTCCTCCACACTTTGTTCCCCTAGAGATCTTCCTTCCATAATTCTTTATCATTAGTATGGACTAATTCTTTCTCTAGTATCTGGAAATTTCATAATGCTAAGCCTTTGGTGAGGATGTTTGATGAGGATGTTGAGTAGTATGCTCTCTGAAGAAGTATTGCACACTAACTGATTGTACCACTGGAGCTCCTTAGTAGGCTCTTTCTAAATCCCATAGAATTGTCTATTCATGTTAAGTAATCTTATTTAAGCAAATTTTGAAAGTATATTTTAAGTGTCTAATGCCACACAAGGACAGCCTTCATTTTCTAGTTGACTAGGTTTACATAATAGGGTGAAGGAAATGCTCTTCATAATACATAAAGTGCCACATTTGGATGCCTAATGTGTATAGTGATTAAAAGTAGAATTCACTAATGTATAATTTAACTCCTATTTCTTGATATGTATATTAAGCTTCAGGTGAGTTATCTAAATTGTGAATTCCAGATAATTACTAAGAATACATTTCCAGAAAATCTCTTTATTATTCTCAAACTCACAGTGACTTTTGCCACTGAGTTTTCATATCGGTTGATTAAATATAATTTTAAAATAAATAAGAGCTGGGGTTGTGGCTCAGTGGTAGAGCACTTGCCTAGTGCGTGCAAGGCCCTGGGTTCAATCCTCAGCACCATATAAAAATAAATAAATAAAAAACAAAAGTATAGTGTCCAACTACAACTAAATATATATATATATATTTTTTAAATAAAAATAAAACAGATGATAGATTTTAAAAGTATAATACACAACTTCTTAAAATTTTTTTGTTAGTTGCTCAAAACATTACAATGATCTTGACATGTTAGTTGCTCAAAACAATTCAATGATCTTGACATATCATACATTTGATTCAAATGGAGTACATAATCTTATAATACGCAATTTTTTTACATGCTATTTTTATTAGCTACACTAGAAGCATTACATGCTGCTAATGGGGAGTTACCTATTATAGTTGTAATAGCAGAATCTCCCCCTCTCTCTCTGCTCTATGTATACAGAATATTTAGTATTTTTTACTGTTTACTTACAAAGTAGGATAATAGCATTATTTTGCTTTGCAGAAGTAGATATTAAGGCCATTGCAAGTAATAATAAAATTTTTCTTATGGGGACTTCTTATTCTTAGAGAACTTATTCCTTTTTAAAGGAGGATGAGTGTTTTCCTAGATAATACACTGTGGAATATGCTGATTAATTAGAGGAGGAGAGATTTTTTTTTCAATGTGTTTCAATACATTTTAAAGCTATTCCTTTTTGAGATTGTTTTAACTCAAGTAGCATGTAGTTCAGTTGAATTTTTGTAAACTGTGGCTCTATTCTTTGATTTGATTTATTTATTTCTGAGGACATAACCAGAAGAAAAATGTTCTAAATCTTTAAGGTCTTAGTTCAAATACCTAGCCCTGGTTATCTTTACAGGTAAATATTTAATAAGTGTGATCAAATCTTTCTCCCTAAATGCACTGCTCCTGGAATGCTCTTGGCTCCTGCCTGGACCTGTAACTTTGAAGCAACTGCACATCTCAGGATGCTCTACTCCTTCACTCTTCCTTTTCTGTTTTCAGCAGTATTGTCCACTGAATATTGTAGCAGACAGAAGAGTGAATCACTGGGGGCAGATGCAATAAGATCTATTAGCCTCAGATTTTTTTTTCTTCTCAATTACGGAATTGGGTGGTGGTTGGGTTTATGCTGAGGAATGGGTGGAGACAGAGAAATACCTCCTGGGGATTATGACAAGATTCCCGTCTGTTTATCAAAGAGGTGATTGCCTACTTCTTTGCTTGATGATTTTTAAAATCAAAGGTGCTTTTCTGATGTCTCTGTTTAAGCTCAAGTTACTTTTATGTGTAGAGAGGGTATTAGTGATTAATGTGGTACAGTAATTAATTTTTGTAGGATTTCCTTCACCTCCCCCACCCCACTCTAATTCTAGTGTGAATGATTGAGTCTAAAGTTATTCTCTAGGGCTGCTTTGCACTTTTTAATAATTTACAATAATTTGTTTTCTTACTTGCATATATAATGTAAGGGGTTTCCTGGCATTTTCATTATATTGTATTATTGGAACTTTAGCAAACATAAACATGTTTACTCAATCAATTGATTATGAAAACTTTTGGTTTGTTTTATCAGTTAGATTCCACATCACTTCTCTCTGAGGAACAGTTGAGGTGTCTTCTGGATGAATGCACATTCAAACAAAAGTCCATCATGAGGCTTTCTTCTGACAGAGAAAATGAAGATATTGAGGACGTAACATCAGAGTTCCCCAAGCTTTCTAGATCTATCCTCTCTAAGTTACTAAATAGATCAGAAGCAGAGGTCCAGAAAACTGAGGTAGAGGATGAAGATATGCTCGAGAATGTAGAATGTAAAGTTGCTGAACAGTGCTATCTCACAGAAGCCCTGACTGGGCATTATATATCAGAAGCTTTTGTAATTGACACAGAGAATATGAAATGCCTCCAATTTTCCAAGAATGAGGTTATTAGTGATGCAGAAGACTACTTTATGTCAAAGACTGTTGGCATTGGGAGATTGAAAAGGCCTTCCTTCTTGGATGATCCACTGTATGGTGTCAATGTGAGCCTTTCATCAGAAGACCAACATCTGAAACTGAGTTTTCCTGGGAAACCAACAACAGGTGAGACTTACAGAACATGTGTTTTATATCCCAGAGTGTTACTTGTAACAAAGGAGCACATTGGGATCATCCAAGGAGTCTTTGCTTGTTTATTTTGATACCCATGTCCAAGACCCTCTCCAGGCTTAACTGAAATAAGAGTTTCTAGCTGTCAATTAATGTGGTGACAGGATTTCACTGGGTGCACTTGAGAAATATGGGTTTCAGTTTAGTGAAAGGAAGCTAATTATGTTATCTTATTGTGGTCCTCAGATAGAACTAGTTCTACCAATAATGACAATTGTACAATTTGAGTGTGCTTAATATTGAAGTTCCATCCACTTGATTGTAACAGTATTGATGAAACCTGGTTGTGGTGGATTGATTTTGGGAAGTGTACTGCAGTGGTTTGAAAGGGGTATGTGCTGGTGTATGTCATTATTCCACTAAACAGTTCAAAGGAACTAGAGTGTTTGAGAAGTTTTTGTTTGTCATAATGTAGTCTTATTGCTTTGCAGTGGAGCCCTGGGATTTTAGAAATAGTGACACTATTAGCTAATTTTTTTCCATTAAATGAATATTTTGGATCCCACCCACATCAGCCTCTGCAGGGTCCAGGCACACAGCGGGCTGGATCCACACCTTTCTTGGTGGGGCAGACACTCACTAGAGCCTAGCCTCTGGTGCAGGACTGCCCTTCTGACCAGTGTACTACCCCGAGAGCTGAGATCCAGCCCAGATGGCTCACAACAACCCATGCAGGATCCAGGATTTTGCCCGGTTCATCCCTCCCCCGGCAAAGCAGACACTGCCAGAGCCTAGCCTTTGGCACAAGATTGCCCCTTCCTATCAGCAGACTGCCATGGGAGGTCAAGCCTAGCAGCTCGGATCCACCCACTCCAACTTACTTAGGTCCCAGACACAGGGTGCAGTAGCATCCATTGAGGGATACCAGCAGGGTCTGGAAGCCCAACATCAAGGTGAGTTACAGACAATCTGCACAGGTACTACAAGAATATAGGGAAGAAACTGTAATATCTCAGATACACACTGCAATAAAGGAAGACCCATAGACAACATGAAAAAAAACAAGGGAGGAAAGTGCCCCAAACAAACCAGGACACTATAACAACAGAATCTATGGGTAGTGAAGTTGATGAAATGTCAGAAAAGGAGTTCAGAATGTTCATAATTAAAATGATCTGTGAATTAAAGAATGACCTAAGTTAGCAAATACAAGCAAAAATTGATCACTCCAACAATGTGATAAGAGAACAAATAAGGTAGCAAAAGATTACTTCAAGAGAGAGATAGAGAAACTGGAAAAAAAAGTCAGAAATCCTTGAAATGAAGGCTACAATACATCAAATAAAAAACTCAATAGAAAGCATAACCAATAGACTAGATCATTTGGAAAAAAGAACATCAGATAATGAAGACAAAGTATACAATCTAGAAAATAAAGTTGATCACACAGTGAAGAAAGTTAGAAACCATTAACAGAACATCCAAGAATTATGGGTCAGCATCAAAAGACCAAATCTAAGAGTAATCAGGATAGAGGAAGGCACAGAGTTTCAAACCAAAGGAATGCACAATCTCTTCAATGAGATAATATCAGAAAATTTCCCAAGCATGAAGAATGAATTGGAAAACCAAATACAAGAGGCTTACAGGACATCTAATGTACAAAATTTCAACAGATCTACACCAAGGCACATTATAATGAAAATGCCTAGCATATAGAAAAGGATAGAATCTTAAAAGCTGCAAGAGAGAGGAATCAGATCACATATAGGGGGAGACCAGTTCGTACCTCAGCAGATTTTTCAATCCAGACCCTCAAAGCCAGGAGATCGTGGAATAACATATACAATGCTCTGAAAGAAAATGGATGCCAACCAAGAATCTTATATCCAGAAAAACTAAACTTTAGATTTGATGATGAAATAAAAACCTTCCATGATAAATGAAAGTTAAAAGAATTTAAAACTAGAAAGCCTGCACTACAGAACATCCTCGGCAAAGTATTCCAAGAAGAGGAAATGAAAAACAATGACAAAAATCAGCAGAGGGAGGGATTACACTAAAGGAAAATCTAATCAGAGGCAAAACCAAGTCACATTAAATATCAAAAATAAACAAAAATGGCTGGGAATACAAATCATGTCTCAATAATAACCCTGAATGTTAATGGCCTAAACTCATCAATCAAAAGACATAGACTAGCAGATTGGATCAAACAAACAAATAGCCAAAAAACCCAACACTGTGCTGCCATGCTGCCTACAAGAGACACATCTCATAGAAAAAGACATTCACAGACTGAAGGTGAAGGGTAGGGGAAAATCATACCACTCACATGGACTGCAGAAGCAAGCAGGGATTTCCATCCTCATATCAAATAAAGTAGACTTCAATCAAAAGGATAAAGATACTGTTCAAGGGAATAATACAACAACAAGACTTAACAATTATAAATATATATGCCCCAAACAATGGAGCGTCTACATTCATCAAACAAACTCTTCTCAAGTTCAAGAGTCAAATAGACCACAACACAATAATTTTGAGTGACTCTAACACACCTATTTCATCACTAGATAGATCTTTCAAATAAAAGCTGAACAAAGAAACTATAGAACTCAATAATACAATCAATAACTTAGACTTAACTGACACATATAGAATATTTCAACCTTCAATGAGAGAATATACTTTTTTCTTAGTAGCACATGGATCCTTCTCTAAAATAGACCATATACTATGCTACAAAGCAGCTATTAGCAAATATAAAAATAGAGATACTACCCTGCATTCTATCAGATCATAATGGAATGAAATTAGAAATCAATGATAAAATAAGAAATAAAATCCACTCCAACACCTGGAGACTAAATAATATGCTACTTATTGAATAATGGGTTACAGAAGACATCAAGGAGGAGATCAAAAAGTTTTTAGACGTAAATGAGAACACAGATACAACATATAAAAACCTCTGGTACACTATGAAAGCAGTTCTAAGAGGAAATTCCATTGCAAACTTCATTCCTTAAAAGAAGAAAAAGTCAACAAATAAATGACTTAATACTACATCTCAAAGCCCTATAAAAAAGAAGAACAAATCAACACCAAAAGAAACAGAAGACAGGAAATAATTAAAATAAGAGCTGAAATCAATGAAATTGAAACAAAAGAAACAATTGAAAGAATTGACAGAACAAAAAGTTGGTTCTTTGAAAAAATAAGTAAAATTGACAGACCCTTAGCCATGCTAATGAAGAGTAGGAGAGAGAAAACTCAAATCACTAACATATGTTTTTTTTTAAAAAAGGAAATATCACAACAGACACTACAGAAATACAGAAGATAATTAGAAATTATTTTGAAAACTTGTACTCCAATAAAATAGAAAATAATGAAGGCATTGACAAATTTCTAGAGTCATATAATTTGCCCAAATTGAATCAGGATGATATACACAATTTGAACAGCTCAATTTCAATGACGAAATAGCAGATGCCATCAAAAGTCTACCAACCAAGAAAAGCCCAGGACTGGATGGAGACACAGCCAAGTTCTACAAGACCTTTAAAGAAGAACTAATACCAATACTCTTCAATTTATTTCGGAAATAGAAAAAGAGTCAGCACTTCCAAACTCATTCTATGGGGTCAATATCACCCTGATTCCAAACCCAGGCAAAGACACATCAAAAAAAAAAAAAAAAAAAAGAAAACTTCAGACTAATATCTCTAGTGAACATAGATGCAAAAATTCTCATTAAAATTCTGGCAAATTGAATACAAAAACATATCAAAAAGATCATGTACCACAATCAAGTTGTATTCAACCCAGGGATGCAAGGTTGTTTCAACATATGGAAATAATTAAATGTAATTCATCACATCAATAGACTTGAAGATAAGAATCATATGATCATCTCAATAGATGCAGAAAAAGTACTTGACAAAATACAGCACCCCTTTATGTTCAAAACACTAGAAAAACTTGGGATAACAGGAACATATCTCAACATGATAAAGGGTATCTATGCTAAGCCCCAGGCCAACGTCATTCTAAATGGAGAAAATAATTGAAGGCATTCTCTCTAAAAACTGGAACAAGACAAGGATGCCCTCTTTCACCACTTCTATTTAACATAGTTCTTGAAACACTGGCCAGAGCAATTAGATGGACAAAAGAATTTAAAGGGATACACATAGGAAAAGAAGAATTCAAATTGGCTCTATTTGCTGATGATATGATTCTATACCTGGAAGACCCTAAAAGTTCCACCAGAAAATTCCTAGAACTAGTAAATGAATTCATCAAAGTAGCAAGATATAAAACCAACACCCATAAATCAAAGGCATTTCTGTGTATCAGTGACAAATCCTCAGAAAGGCAAATGAAGAAAACTACCCCATTCTCAATAGGCTAAAAAAATAAAATAAATGGGAATCAACTAAAAAAAGAGGTAAAAGATCTATGTAATAAAAATTACAGAACCCTAAAGAAAGAAGTCAAAGAGGACCTTAGAAGATAGAAAGATCTACCTTGCTCTTAGATAGGCAGAATTAATATTATCAAAATGACCATACTTCCAAAAACCTATACAGATTTAATGTAATTCTGATCAAAATCCCAATAACATTCTCATAGAAATAGAAAAAGCAATCATGAAATTCAATTGGAAAAATAAGAGACCCAGAATAGCTAAAGCAATCCTTAGGAGGAAGTGTGAAGCAGGTGGCATCACTTTACCAGACCTTACACTATACTACAAAGCAATAGTAACAAAAACAGCATGATATTGGCACCAAAACAGACTGGTAGACCCATGGTACAGAATAGAGGACACAAAGACTAACCCATGAAACTACAATTATCTTATATTAGACAAAGGTGCCAAGAATATGCATTGGAGAAAAGAAAGCATCTTCAACAAATGGTGCTGGGAAAACTGGAAATCCATATGCAACAAAATGAAATTTAACCCCTATCTCTCACCATGCACAAAACTCAACTAAAAATGGATCAAGGACTTAAGAATAAAACCAGAGACCCTACTTTTTCTAATAGAAAAAAAGTAGGCCCTAATCGCCACCATGTGGAATTAGGCCCCAACTTCCTTAATAAGACTCCTTTGGCACAAGGATTAAAATCAAGAATCAATAAATGGGATGGACTCAAACTAAAAGGCTTCTTCTCAACAAAAGAAACAGTCTGTGAGGTGAATAGAGAGCCTATATCTTGGGAGCAAATCTTTACTCCTTACACATCAGATAGAGCACTAATCACTAGGGTATATAAAGAATTCAAAAAGCTAAACACCAAAAACCAAATAACCCAATCAATAAATGGGCCAACGACCCTGAAGAGACACTTCTCAGAGGATGATGAATAATCAATTAACAAATACATGAAAAAGTGTTCATCATCACTAGCAATTAGAGAAATGCAAATCAGAACCACTCTAAGGTTTCATCTCACTCTAGTCAGAATGGCAGCTATTATGAAGAAAAACAACAATAAGTGTTGACGAGGATGTGGGGAAAATAGTACACTCATACACTGCTGGTGGGCCTGCAAATTGGTGCAGCCAATATGGAAAGCAGTATGGAGATTTCTTGGAAAATTGGGAATGGAACCACCATTTAACCCAACTGTCCCTCTCCTCAGTCTATACCCAAAGGACTTAAAAATATCATACTACAGGGACACAGCCACATCAATGTTTATAGGAGCAAAATTCACAATAGCTAAACTGTGGAACCTAGATGCCCTTCAATAGATGAATGGCTAAAAAAAATGTGGCATATATACACAATGGAATATTTACTCAGCAATGAAAGAGAATAAAATCATGGCATTTGCAGGTAAATGGATGGAGTTAGAGAAGATAAATGCTAAGTGAAGTCATCCAATCCCCAAAAAACAAATGCCAATCTTTTTTTTTTTTTTAAATATAAGGAGGCTGATTCATATTAGGATAGGGAGTGGGAGCATGGGAGGAATAGAGGAACTCTAGATAGGGCAGAGGGGTGAGAAGGGAAGGGAGGGGGTATGGGGTAATTAATGATGGTGGAATGTATAGATCATTACTATTCAAAGTACATGTATGAAGACACGAATTGGTGTGAATATACCATGTATACAACCAGAGATATGAAAAATTTTGCTCTCTCTATATAATAAGAATTGTAATGCATTCTGCTTTCATATATAAATAAAAAATTTACATAAAAAAGAATATTTTGGTTTGCTCCAAGTGAAGTCCTTAATTCATCGTTGTCTTCATGGATTTCTCTTTTTCTCAGTTTGTCCTCAGACCTATTTATTTGTTAAATTACTTTTACAGGTTCTATTAATTGCTTCTTAGGTGCTCTTGGTGACTGTGTTTTACCTGGTTTACTATGTTCTAGGACATGGGTTTTGAGCCTTACACTGTTGACATTCTTGGGCTGGACATTCTTTGTTGTCGGGAACTGTTCTGTGCATTGTAGGATATTTAATGGAATCTCCGCTTCTTTCTACTCAATAGATGCCAATAGTGTACCATGAAGTTCTGACAAACGAAAGTATTTCCAGACATCACCAAATGTTAACTGGGGGACAAAATTTTCCCCAATTGAGGACCATTGTTCCAAAATACAAAATAAGTAGGACATAATCACTGCTCTGGAGTATTTTCATAGTCTATTGATGAAGAGAGGCACTTTCATAGATAATTACAGTGGAGTGGGACAAGCATATAAGACCTTCAGAACAAAGTCCATAGGCATCATTACAGAGGGAATGACAATATCATTAAGTTTCTCACTTTTCTAGGAAGCTTCAAATCATCTGGACTTAATTATTCAACTGATTTTTTTGAATTTTTAAATAATAGTTTTGAGATTTAATTTATATACCTGTATTAGTTTCTTATGGTTGCTGTAACTGATTGCCAAAACAGAAATTTATTCTCATAGTTTTGGAGGTCAGAAGTCCGAAATCAAGGAGTCACCAAGACTACATACACTCTGCCTGGAGGCGGTAGAGGAGGATGCTTCTTACTTGCTTTTCCCAGTTTCTCATGGCTGTCAGTGTTCTTTGGCTTTCTCACTTTCTGGTCACATCACTGCAATCTTTTCTTCTCTCTTCACATTGCCTTCCTTTCTGGGTTTCTTAATTTCCCTCAGCTTTTTTCTTTAAAAAATACTTCTCACTGAATTTAGGGCCTACCCCGATAATTCAGGATGATCTCCTAATCTCAGGATCCTTTAATTTGGCCTCATTTTAGAAAATGAACTTTTTCCAAAATAAGGTAAAATTCACAAATCCAGGGCCTAAAAAGAATGAGGACATAGTTTTTGTGGGGCCACTCTTTAATAACACCAAAGCATTCACCCATTTAAAGTGTATAATTCAAAGATTTATGCTATAATCACAGAGTTGTACATCCATTACTGCTATCGATTTCATATTTTCCTTATCCCACCTCAAAGAAACACTATGTCCATTAATTATCATTCTTTTTTTTTCTTCTAATCCCCAGCTCTAGGCAGTCACTATCCTACTTTTTGTCTCAATGAATTTGCCTGGCCTGAATATTTCACATAAATGGAATCATACAATATGTCACCTTTTGCTACTGGCCTTTTATGCTTAATGTTTTCAAGGTTTATCCATGTTGCAGTATGCCAATACTTCATTCTTTTTATTGTTAAATAATATTCCATTGTATGGATAGTCCATATTTTATTTATCACTTTAATACTTGATGGACACTTGGGTTGTTTCTAATTTTTGGTTAATATATATATGTATTATTATATTATATATACATATATATGTATATATATTATTATATTATATATACATATATATGTATATATATGTAATATATATATATATATATATATATATATATATATATATATATATATATATAATAGCTGATGTGAATACTTGTGAACAAGTTTTTGTGTGAATGCATATTTTCATTTCTCTTGGGCATATACCTAGGAGTAGAATCACCAGGTCTATCATAACCTTTTGAGGAATTGCCAGACTCTTTTCCAAAGCTACTATGACATATTATTTTCCACAAGTCTTTTGTGATTCTTATTATCTTCCTTTATTTAATTCTGTTATCAATTCTGTCTTTTCTGTTAACCTTCTCACCTTAGGGTAGAAAAACATTTCCATTCCTCTTCTATTAGTGTCACGATTTATCTCTGTTTTTGAAGAGACAAAGTCAATTATTTCTTATCTACCCTACATATAGCATTAACTTTACCCTATTTCCTGGAAGCTTAATAGAAAGCAAAAAAGTAATTTTGTTGTCTATCTCTAAATCCATAATCATCTCAGCTTTCAAAACCCAAAAAGTTCTGTCTGAGAAGGAAGCTTAATGAAGACAAACACCTTATCTTTTGATCTTACTTTTAAGCTTTATACACAACTTGTGGTGACTACTAATACATATTACATGAGAATGTGATGTATTATATGTTAAAGGATTTAATATTTAATAGGCTCAATTATTTGCCTTAATTATGGACACATTTCTGATTATCTAATGACTTTGATTGTTATTTTTATATGTAGATGAACAGGAGACTGAAGATGTAGTGGAAGAATGTGAAGAATCTTAAGCAAGGACCTCCTGGGATGTGTTCTGAAGAAAGTTGGTAATGAAGTTAAAGTCTATTTCTTTCTGAATTCTTTGAATTTAATGAATGCATTATAGAGACTATTTCTTAAATAATGATTTTGACATTGGGGCTGGGGTAGAGTGTTTGTCTCGCAAGCACAAGATCCTGGGTTCAATCCCCAGCACCAAAGCGAACAAACAAACAAACAAATAAATAAAAACTAAAAACCTTCTTGCTTTGTAAATTACATTTCCTTGCTATTTTTTGAGACTTGGGGTACAATTGTTCAATGATTTTTCTTCATTGAAATTTCTGGGAAATTTGTAAGTATGTTGCTAATCTTGCAACATCAGGGACACAGTTATAAAAACCAACATTGTAACATATGGGTGTGTGTTAAACTAGTGAAAGTGGTATGATTGATGATTGTTCTATATTTGATTCTTTTTCTTTTTCTTTTTTATTTGATTATGTTGTCAATTGTGCCTTTTCTGTTAACCTTCTCACTAAGGGTAGAAAAACATTTCTATTTCATTTCTTTTAGTGTCACAGTTTTCCCCCTCTGTCCTTAAAGAGACAAAAGGCAATCAGGCCACAGGAAGAAATGAATTTTGTCAACATTAAGGGAGCTTATAGTAACTTATTAGCCATAATACTTTTCTTAAGTAGTTTAACAAGTTATTTGATATATTCTTTCAGTTTAGTCCATTCTTTCAGAGTTAGAGCCTTTGAGAATTTAGCAAGATGAGCAACAAAAGTCTGTGCTACCATTAAAAGAAAAGTTTTGTCTTTTTTTTTAACCTTTATTTTTTAATTTATTTTTTTATGTGGTGCTGAGGATTGAACCCAGGGCCTCACACTTGCTAGGCGAGCACTCTACCACTGAGCCACAACCCTAGCCTCAAGTTTTGTCTTTTTATAAGTAATTTACCTAGATTCATTGGAAAAATTTATGTGAATATCCCATAAGCTGAATTGGCATTAAATTAAAACTAAAAATCTAATTTATTTCAGCCAAAAAATGAGCTGGATATTGTGCTGCTTCTAATAAAATTTGGAGTAATATTTGTGTGTAGTGTTGTTATTTTTTGCTGGAACACATTCATCTACTGATGTTAGATAATTTTAATGATTGCTTGAATCCTACTTCCTTGACTTTTTAAAATGAATTCTATAGGTACTATTTTCAGAGGTATTGATAGGCAGTTTCTTTTCCCAGCCTTTCCATTTCAATTTACTGTTTGTTCATTTAAAATAGCAATGATTCATACTGATGTCAGTGTGCTACCGTATAATTTATCTTGATGCCAAAATTTTTGCTGTGCGAGCCAGCAAAAGTTAAAAGCCATGAGTTTAGATTCTTATAGAAATAATGAGGCATTCCTGTGTGTTGAAGGATTTGAGTGAGAACAGTTGGAGGGCAGAGGTGGCATGGATGGGAATTTGGAGCGGATCAGAGAAGAGCCATCATTACTCATGAGCTTTTTAGAGGAGCTCAGCTTTCTAAGTCCATACTTTTCTTTTATTTGGTGTGTGTGTGTGTGTGTGTGTGTGTGTGTGTGTATGTATGTGTGTGTGTGTTTGAGAGAGAGAGAGAGAGAGAGAATATGTATCCAAGACTGAGACTGAGACCTAGACCTAGAGAAAGAAAGAGACACAGAGACACAGATAGGGAAGGAAAGAGAGAAGAGAAAAAATGAAATGGAGAAACACAGAGAAGCTATTTCTAGTTCAGTACTGCAAAGGGCTTATGACACCTTAGTGTGCTTCTGCAAATAGTACTTGGGGGCATAGTGAACCTGTTACAGGAGTGTAAGTGAGGGGAAGAAAAACAGAATGATATTAAGTAATGAATTTTGTCATTAAAAGAGCTGACACCATTCCATAGCTTGTCTACTCTAACAAGGACTGGTAAACTGCCTTTATAATTTAATTCAACATAAAGTCTCCAGATTTTTAAAATTTTTTTTTAAAAACTTCTGATTTAGAAAGAAAAGGTATTTTTTTTTACTAAGAATAGCATTTTAATTTTAATTTTGAGATACCTTCTAAGCCTATTTTCCCCAGAACAAGATAAAAAGTACAGAAGACAAAGAGCCAATTCATTTTTGGAATAAATTTAGGAACTTAAATTATTCAATTTTTCTATACGCAACTCTTTAACAAAAACTACTGGTACCACCTTAATTGTAAATTCTCATAGGACTTAAAAGTTTATTGCCCTTCAATCCAACTCTCTTGAAACACGTGACAATAAACTACCTTTGGAGGAAAAAATCCTATCATCTTGGTAATAACATAATTTTATTTTTTAACAAGTCCTTTATTCCAAGTATAACTTGCTGGCTTGGAGGTCAATTTTGGAGTGAAATGGAATATGCCTGAAGAAAAGCTTGTTCCCAGCCACTTTTCTGTCTCAACCTGGTATTCTCAAGTCAATTTTGCTGTATTACCTACATATTAGAATTCTCTCCCAGGACTTCATTTGTTGAACTTCTCTGAGAACAAATGGTTTTATGTTTCAAATAATTATTTCTTTCAGATCAGTTTTCCTAATTACACAATTATTACCAACACTTCTTAGTTCCTACTTCCTTACCTTGGTTCTATAAAATGATTTGGCAATTTATACTTATATATGATCATTCTACCTAGACAGATGTTTTTAGAGCAAGAGAGAAAATGAATGAGAGAGGAAGACTTATTTTGCTAGCCAATTCCGTCTAGTGGTTAACAGACCTCAGAGCAAGACCTTTAATCTTACTTACAAAGTTTCCTCTTTGATTCATTTTTATTAAGACTGGAAATTAATTGGTCAGTATTTCACATTCATGATTAACCCATCCAGAACTCAAGGTATGCTTATTTTAACATGTTGGCCTTCTCTTCACAAAATAATTTGATATTTACACACACATTTATGCATTCCTTCCAAATTTTAAATTTCTCTTTAGTCATCTGTTTTTGACCAAAGAAAGATATCATTCTCTAAAAGGTGATATCTATAAGACTTAGCTCAGCTTTTCAAAGACAATTCCTCCCTCATACACACTTTCATCTGAAGCTACTCCATGACCTGTGATCACATTGCCTACCCAGTGCCGCCATCCATGAGTCAGGAAATGGATTTGCAAGAGGTACATGTGCTTCACAGCTGTTCGTCTTTTTTATTGTCCTTCTTAGAAATAGATCTGGACTTTGAGACGGATTCCATATATGACACCTAATGATATTAATGATAATATGAAATTGTATTCCTTTTGGGGTCCAAGACTTAAAGGTTGTCTTTTATGTTTTTAATGTGGTAGACTAATTTATCATTTTGTTCTTTTATTCCACAAATATTTATTCTAAACTTAGTCTTGAACAACTCAAGTCTTTTTAAATCATATAGGAACTGTGAATGTTACTATTGTTTACTGTAATTTCATTTTGAGTATGTTATATTGGTTTAAGAATGGCATTTACCCATCTCTCATAATATAAAGCCAGCAGAGAATAAACATGGATACAGTAAGTATAAATATAAACTTCCATGTGATTTATTGTTGTTCCTTTACATAAGAAACAGTAATATACAAGTTACACTGCTTTAGAATGTAAAATGGATAAAAATGTGTACAAAAAAGCACATTCCTAGAAAAAGTTATTGGCAAATAGTAAAAACTGGGGAGTAAAAAGCAAAAATCAAAACAAAATAAAACAAAGAAAAGAGCAAAACCAACAATTCTTCAATTCAGTGTGCAAACATATAAAAATAGAAATACTAACTCTATGGGCAGTATTTCCTGATAAATTATTTAAATAGCATATCTACACAATCTGAGATATCTATTCCAATGGCAATGAGAAAATAATTTATAAAAATAAAGCAATGATATACAAGATGATAGAAAAAAAACACAACTTTCAGAAATTGTATTTAACATTTCAATGCTATTTCCTTACTGGGAATATTTTTTTCTGCAAAGAATTTTTATACTATGTACAACATTGACTTTTTTAGGTACTACAGTAGCTTTAAGTTTGTTAGACACTTAAACTCTTTCTGCTTGATCCCCAAATTCTTTACTCAGTCACACAACAAATGAGGTAATATTTGTATATAAGTTTCACCTTTGTCATTTCTTTCTCTTTTGGAAAAATGAAAAAAAAAAATAGGCGTATGTTTTTATTCTCCCTGGAAATAGGCACAAAGGATGGGATCTCATGGCTTTTTTTGCAATCCAAAATACTTGCAAACAGACAACCAGAAATTCTTGGAAAGACAAAACAAAGAAGAAAGAATTCTAAATCATTCACTCTAAGCACAAAGTGAAAAGGCAGCTCGTTGTGCTGATTTTCCATGTGCCAGTTTTAAAGAGGTTTGCTGATAAATCTCAGCTACCTGCTCTCAAACATTTTCCATATGAAATCTTATTCCAGGTAGAACAGAGTTAATAAATAATCTGTATTTACAATCTTACAGTCATGAAGACTTCTAACAAAGATGATATGGATAGTCCTTACACTACTTCCTGTTCCACGAATAATCTTTCAGACAGATCCCCCAGAATAGGTATAAAATAAATATTTTACACTGTAAAGCATTTGTTAAACAACAACAACAACAACAAGCCCAAGAAACTATAGTCCAAAAGAGAATTGAAAAACTCCATGGTAATTCAGGAAGATAGAAAAGGAATGTTTTAGTTAGATTGATAATAATTTTGTGCCTTTCTAACCATAAAAATATAAGCACAGCTGTCCCTCCTTTGGGAGGCAGCTAGAGCTCACTGAGATGGTAGGTTTTCCTATTTTCTGCTACATCTGCACAAGATACATCTGAAATAAAACCAACAATTTCAATGTGACCAGGCAGTGGCAGCCAGTACTGCCTTGCACTTCTGACACCCTGTTCTGGCCACTACAAGTGATATGTTAACGGCGGGACCAGGGAGGAAGTCCAGAGTCTTTCCCTCCCTGCCCTCCTTCTATTTGAGTGCCTATTTACGTGGGTTAATCAGCTAACACTGGTCAGCATCATGAAATCCAGCAATAGTCTTTCAATCCCCTGAAAGTGATTTAGTACCGAACATGTAACAGTTCCTCCATATTTTCTTCATACCTTTGTCTGCTGGGTATGCACCCTCTCCTAAGTGCTTTGGCCCTGCTCCCCCTGTTCCTAAGGGAGTATGTTGGGGTGGTTTTGTTTGCTAATTCTAATGAGTCCTCCCTTCTCTGACATGCCTGAAAATGCTGCTGAGTCCATTACTCAGAGATGGCCTTGCAAAGCACCGGCTCTGGGACAAAGCAGAGTGGAGCAGGCACCATGCCAACTGAAGCAAGTAGATGCTTTTGCTTTTTTGAAAGCAAACCAGAGTTAATTGTTTATATTCTTGGAAGATGTCTCTCATTCATTGGAGGCCGAATGCTGAGTCTGTGTTTGAAAACTGCATTTTCTTGAGGCAGGTCACATGTTCTAGGAGTTCACACCAATGCAAGCAGAGAAAAAAAAAAAAGGAAGGCAAGGAGAAGTGATCCTGGGGTTTGCTTAAGCCCTTGGTTCTAGAAGGTGCAGTACCAGCATTGGTTGTGATCAGTAGTCTGATCAATAGCTTGATGATTAGGAATCTGTTAAATGCATAAACAAATACATAAATGAAAATTAGTAAGGGCAAAATCATCTTAACAGTTAACAGATTAACAAGACAGAGATAGCTATAATTTTATAGTGACAAAAAGCATTCACATTTCATTTCCTTTGCCGACATTGATGCCAGGAGACTGACATAGCATGGCCTTCCAGAACTTGTGTTATGCTTTCTAAGGCCTTCAGTGTTAAAAGTTTAGGAGTTTTGTTTTTAAAATATACGCTCAAAAATTCTATCACAAGCTAAGTATTTTTGGAGTACTATCAACCATCTTTCTTTACTCTTTATAACTGATGCCTTTGATCTTGTAGGCTTCAGGCTCTGGCTCAGTATTTATAAGCACTTATTTTGTGGTAGGTTCAACACTGGTCTCAGAGAGAGCTTAATCAATCACTGAAAAAATAAGGAAGATACAAAACTAAGGCTAATAGTGAAAATTAATTTAGCATGCTGGTATGAAGATGAAACTCCTTTTCCCTCTCTGTATACAGGGACAACTGTGATGGCATGAAGAAACCCATAAGCAGAGTGTGAGATGTGTAACATACAAAAATTTAAAGAAAAATATTAATAAGGTGTCAGGTGTCCAGCTGCTTATCTATAGTTTACCTCTGCACCATGTAGAAAGAGCACAGAAATTGCTAAGCAAATTCATATTGTTAATAAGGACTCAGGATTTCACTAGCCACAGTTCATAAGCATCATTTCATTTTTAGCACTGTGTCTTCCAAAGCAAAATATAAATAACCCTGCCCCTAAAATAGTCTTTAAATCAGCCTCTCCCAACTCAACATCCTGTTAATTTGAGTTAGATATGTCAACTGTACATTCGTTGCAATGTCGTTCCTACCTCTACATTCATATTTCAGGTCAGAGAAGAACACCATTTCTTGAGAGAAGACAAACAATCCTAGCCGACCACCAGCATAGGTTTTGTCATAGATGGGTCCTGAGTCAGCCATGATTTTCTTCCCTTCATACATTATCACTCTGCAGGAAAAATAGACCTCATTAGTGACGAGGCTCCTTTTTGTTCTCCTCCTCCTTGACTATCAGTATGACTGGAAGTGAAATTTAATCAGTGCAATCTTACCTAATGAAACCTGTCTTTGGCCTGTGGCTGAGACGCCATCTGTAGGCAGTGAAATCTTTCCAGCCTATGTGACGAGGGTCATGCCACAGGGTGCGCACCTGGAGGAAAAGGAAAAGAAAAGGTTGAAACATAGCTCTATCAGGAGATTTATATTTTGTTCCATAAGAAACAGTGCTTGAAAGGCACCACAGTGACCTAGATTAGAGGGCTGTAGTGTAGGATTTTCCCCAAGGCTTCTCTCCTTGTATGCCATTCAATGAATATAAAGCAGAAAGAAATCAAAGGAGTTTTTGTTTGAAGAGGCTGAAACTGCCTTTGGATTTGAAGAGTAACAGCAAGCTTCTCTCCCATGTACTATTATGATTCTTCAAAGCAGGACTTAATGCTTTAGTAGGTGATGCTGGGAACTTTACATCTAAGACTCCCCATTGGGAATCTTGGCCAAAGCACAGTGTTCCCAGTACTAGTCAAGAACCCATCCCTTTTGAAGGGTGTCACTTCTTACCTGGCCAGGGGTGTTTCCTGTGTGCCACAGGGCATTTCGTAGGTGCTCGCCAGGCCCTGTGGTAGAGTTCACAACTTTTACTGAAAGGCCTGAGTATCCCTGAGCCCTTGTAGGGTTGGTGTCCCAGTAGGACTGGGTGACTTGCTTCCACATAACAACATAGAAGCGGCTGCTGGACTGGTAGCCAAACACAAATCCAGCGTAGTCATCATCCCTTTCAGTGTTGATGAAGAAGGTGCCACTGAAATCCACGGCATTAAACTTATCAAAACCTGGAAGACAAGGCCAATCCAAGTTAAAAACTGCAGCCTTCATAAGGTTCTCATTTATGTTCCCAGATATCCTTAGTGCCCATGGGGACATGTCCAACCACCAGAGTTTGTATTTGCTTCTTTCCCATGTATGTCTTTACCTCTTGGTGTAAGAACTCACTACTCACCTACAGCAAGTC